>NC_090392.1:49497483-49752117 GCF_036365525.1 Heterodontus francisci
TCAATGCAGCAAACCCCAACAGCGTGTGTTGGTGGGGGAACTGTCACATTTTGTAAGGACACAGCCCGATTAACAAGGCTAGTCAAGTCTGGAATTTGAATTTAATTATTTTTTTCTTGTAGCTAGTGAACTTCTCGATATGGTGAAATGGGCAATTAATTTGGACGAACTGTGCGACTGATGTAATAATTACAGGTTAGTCATTGGTTAGACAAGGGTCTTTTGGTTTTTGCAGTTGACTCAATAGGGTTTAATGAGCAGCATTGTGTGGAGTCAAGTGACGGGGAGGGAGTGAAGGAGAGGGAGTGAGGGGGTGGAAGTGAAGGGAGGGAGGGTGGAAGAAGGAGAGGAGGGAGGGAAGGTGGAAGAGAGAGAGAGGGGGAGGGAGAGAGAGAGAGGGAGGGAGCGAGAGAGAGAGAGTCGAGTATGGAGGGAGGGTGGAAGAGGGAGAGAGGAAAAGGGGATGGAGGGAGGGAGGGAGGGTGGAAGAGGGAGGGAGAAAGAGGGAGAATGGAAGAGGGAGAGTCGTGGATGGTGGAGGAGGGTGGAATAGGGAGGCAGGGTGGAGGAGAGAGGGAGGGAGGATGGAAGAGGGAGGGAGCGAGGGTGGAAGTGGGAGGGTGGGGAAGAGAGTGGAAGGGTGAGGAAGGGCAGGTGGGAGGGAGGGAGTGAGAATGGAAGAGGGAGAGAGGGAGAGAGGGAGTGAGGGTGGAAGATGGGTGGAAGAGGGAAGGAGGTAGGGAGGAGGAGGGAGGAAAAGAGAGGGAGGGTGGAAAAGGGAGTGAGGGAGGGAGGGAAGGTGGAAGAGAGAGAGGGGGGGAGAGAGAGAGGGAGAGAGAGAGAGAGAGGGTGGAGTAGGGAGTGAGGGTGGAAGAGGGAGAGGGGAAAAGGGGATGGAGGGATGGAGGGTGGAAGAGAGAGGGAGGAAGAGGGAGAGTGGGAGAGTCGTGGATGGTGGAGGAGGGTGGATTAGCGAGGGAGGGTGGCGGAGAGAGGGAGGGAAGATGGAAGGGGGAGGGAGCAAGGGTGGAAGTGGGAGGGTAGGGAAGAGAGAGGGAGGGTGAGGGAGGGCAGGTGGGAGGGAATGAGGATGGAAGAGGGAGAGAGGGAGTGAGGGTGGAAGATGGGTGGAAGAGGGTGGGAGGGAGGGTGGAAGAGGGAAGGAGGGAGGGAGGGAGGAGGAGGGAGGAAAAGAGAGGGAGGGTGGGAAAGGGAGTGAGGGAGGGAGGGAGGGAGGAGGAGGGAGGGTGGAAGAGGGAGAGAGGGAGTGAGGGTGGAAGATGGGTGGAAGAGGGTGGGAGGGAGGGTGGAAGAGGGAAGGAGGGAGGGAGGGAGGAGGAGGGAGGAAAAGAGAGGGAGGGTGGGAAAGGGAGTGAGGGAGGGAGGGAGGGAGGAGGAGGGAGGGTGGAAGAGGGAGAGAGAGAGAGGGAGGGAGGAAAAAGGGAGGGATGGTAGAAGTGGGAGGGAGGGTGGAGGGAGGGAGTGGAAGAGGAGGGAGGGAGTGGAAGAAGGAGGGAGCAAATGGAAGAGGAGGGAGGGAGTAAAAAAGAGGGAGGGAGAAAATTGGTGGGTAAAGGGAAGGAAGAATTAAAAGTTAGAGCAAAAGAGTATCTGTTACTGTAATCCTCTGGTGATTGTTCTACTATTTACTGGTGGGAATCTTGATCTGTTTTCCCTGTGACTGGAGGGGAAGAATACTATGCACCCTCATCTCTTTTACAGGCTGCTGCATGGGGGGCTGGTTTCTCGAGTGAGGAACAGTGTGATTTATTATTCCAACACCTGGCTTTCTGTGGCCCCGGGGACCTTAGCCTGTAAAACAAACAGATTGGATTGTTCTGACGGAATGTTCAGCCACTAGTATCACCTTTCCCTTCAAACCATCTCACTCCAAGACAAACCGAGGGTCAGAATCCGAGGATTAACATTCCCCCACACGTTTAAAAATCAGCAGCCCTGCTGTGCACGTGAAATATCTGCACTAGTTTGTCTTTCAGTTTTAAAAAAAGATGTGCAGATTTATCAGGGTTTTTCTGGAAGGAATCCAATGTTAACCCTGATGTCAAGTGAGTTAATGCCCCCAGTGGTACGGCAGACAATGCACATCAGCACTGCCATTGAGGCAATTCATTCCAGGGTGATCTGTGCCTAATAGCATCTCCCAAAGTTTATACTAGGGGTTGCCCAAATTCAGCTTGTAAATAACCCCCATTCCCGCACCGGTTTTGTTCATGGGCTGGGCTTATCTTCCATTTGAGCAACAGGAATTCATTTGAATTCTGCCCTGCCTCAGCCCATCTGCTGTTGAAACTCTCATCCATGCATTTGTTACCACCAGGCTTGACTGTTCCAATGCTCTCCTGTCCAGACTTCCTTCTTTCACCCTCTGTAAAATTCAGCTCATCCAAAATTCTGCTGCCTGTACCCTAACTCGCACCAAGTCCCCTTTACCCTTAACCCCTGTGCTCGCTGGCCTACATTGGCTCCAGGTCCAGCAATGCATTCATTTTAAAATTCTCATCCTGGTGTTAAAATCACTGCATGGCCATGCTGCACCCTATCACTGTAACCTCCTCCAGCCCGACAACCGTCCGAGCTCTCGAATGCTGGCATCTTGTGCATCGCCAATTTTCATTGCTCTACCATTGGCTACTATGTCTTCAGCGACCTGGAATTCCTTCCCTAAACTTCTCTGACCTCTTTCTCTCCACCTTTAAAACACTTTTTATAACATATTATTTGGAAGTTTTTGGTCACTTGCTCAAATATCTCCTTTTGTGGCTTGGTGTCAAATTTTTGTCTGATAATTGCTCCTGTGACGCATCTTGGAACGTTTTTACTTTGTTAAAGGTGCCATATAAATGCAAGTTGTTGTTCGTTGCAAACCTAATGTTAGCTTTCTGCTTCCCAGGTGGCTGTACAACCCAAGCAAGCTCAAGAGATTAAACCTTCATCTTCAACCATACCCTGTAATATAACAGCATGAAATGGTGTATTGGTCCATTGAGCTTCTGTGCTCCAGTAGAACTGGGGCAACCTTATTTTCGCATTAGATTATGTCAAGATTATTTGCTAATTTAGGTGCAGAAGGAGCTCCATCAATGGCACAGCTGCCTGGCATGGTGCTGACTGAGAAAGACCCATGTCCAATCCTTGGTCTGGGATGAGTTAGTTGATCACAGGTGCTATGGAACTTTACCCTGTGCGCTGGGTAGTCCAGAGAAAATTCACGTCGGGTTCCCACTTCTGATAAATACATCACCATCCACACTCACCCTCCATTGGCAGCTGATGCTGGGTGCAGACTGAGGGAGTTCTTTCATAGGATGTGGGCATCACTGATGTCATGCTAGACCCCCGTCTGCCAAGAATGAGGCACATTAATTTTGTCATGAACATTGATTTTAAACTGTTACTGGAGTGAAGAAAGGACTTGTTAAACAGATCAACCGTGGCTGGAAAAGACATTTGCATATTAACAGATGGTTATTGGAAGGACAAAGGACCATTCCCTGAAACATTCAACCCACAATGGACCTTGATCACCAGGTATTATGTGTAAGAGGAGCATTCCAGAGACTGCTAAGGTGATACAATCCAAGATGTGGTCAGACCAGTTAGTCACATGACTAATCTGCTTGGTAACCTGGGTTTTTCTGAATTGTACAAACAATTTGAACTCAAAGACTTTTTGCTCCTGGATTTAGAAGATCTCTCCTGTCTGCTCCCATCTCTTTCTCACAAGCCTCTGAATCCACTGAAGACACAATGAACCCCAAGAGAGAAAAGTCTCCGAAAGCGAACAAGGTTTAAGAAGAATACTGGGCCCCAACAAAAAGCAAGATCTACCTACAATCAAGGACTCTCCAGTGAGCTCAAAGAACCATAACAAAAACTCTTCAGATATTGCCTCAAACTTTTCCACTTTATTTTTTTCCTTCTGCTCTTTTCTGTCTCTATTTGCATGTGTGTATCACGTATGCACGCTAGAGTGGGTGCGTCAGGTATCCGTAGGCGTCAACCGAATTAGAGTTTAAGTTCAAGATTCATAAATTTCAACTTTTTTTCTTTAAACCGAAGAAAACCTGTCTGTGCTGGTTTCTTTGCCTTATAATTGAAAAGCGGTGAACAAGGATTCTCCAAGGGGGAGCTAAAAACATTGTGTCTAAAAATAAAACCCTGTTACGGTAAGACCAGGTGAAGGCTAAGAGGGACCCCTGGACACCTTTCTCACCTGGTCATAACACTGGCAAGGCCAGCATTCATTGCCCATCCCTAATTGCCCTTGACAACTGAGTAGCTTCTAGGTTATTTCAGAGGGCAGTTAAGAGCCAATCACATTTTGCGATGGGCCTGGAGTCACATGTGGGCCAGATCAGGTAAGGACAGCAGATTTCCTTCCTAATAGACATTAGTGACCCAGATGGGTTTTTACAACAATAGATTCATGGCACCATTACTGAGACTAGCTTTCAATTCCAGGTTTTTTAAATTAGTTAATTAAATTTAAATCCCACCAGCTGCCGTGGTGGGATTTGAACCCAGATCCTTAGGGCATTAGCCTGGGCCACTAGATTACTCATTCAGTGACATTATCACTCCTGTCTCGGCGATGGTACCCCTACTGATCAGGGAACTCAATAAGTAACTTCATACATGAAGAATGGGCACCTTAGGCAACATGGCAGAGAGATCCCTGGCTCCTGGGTAATGAGGACACCAACACACGCCAGCGCCCTTCAGAGAACAATGGGAGAGGTAAATTTGATGAATTGGTAGATTTGCAGAATCAGTGCTATTGGCACCAAGCTCTGTGCGACGTGACCATGTATCAGGAATTTGCAAGTGGAGCGTCAGTTAACCATTGGACAGAAGAGTTGCTAGCATGTTGCTGAACTCCCTGCCCAGATTCCTGATACGCGTGGAGATCCTGCAAAGCTCTGCAGCAGGGGCACAAATTCATAAAGACAACCTCCATAAAGGCAATAAACCTCGAGTAAACTGGCTCATAATACCTAAATTACTCACAACTGTAACAGCCCCAAATGTCTCACACCCCATTGATTCGGATCAATCCAAGCCAGTGCGGAGTTTCTCCCTCGGTCACTGGTCTGTAACTACTAAAGGAAAATTGTACACCACATCCACTGGGAGCCACTGGCCCTTCAGTATCTATGTTATACAGTCCCTGCCTTTGTTTGAACTCAGAAGCCAGAACCTTTGGATTTGTCCTAATCAGCAAACCGCCAATACTGTATCCTCATTATGAGATAGAATAACATAGCAACTACTACACAACAACAGGCCATTTGGTCCATGGCAGGATATATCATCCACATGAGCTTCCTCCCACCTTATTTCATCTAACCCTATCAACATATCCTTTTATTCCTTTCTCCCTCGTGATTATTTAGCATCCTCTTAAATGCACCTATGCTACTCCCCTCAACTACTCCTGGTGGTAACAAGTTCAACTTTCTCACCACTCTCTGGGCAAAGAAGTTTCTCCTGAATTCCCTATTTATTAGTGACTATGGTATATTTGCTTGTCATCCTTCCATCTACAAAATGGGGTGTCTTCTCTTGGTGCACCTTGTTGGTGGCTGTGGAGGCCAATCCTTGAGAGGCAGGTTCTGCCACAAGTGCTGCACATGAAGCTGCCAAGTGACACTGTGAGTTGTTGTTTTGACGTTGGTGCTTGTTGCCAAGGTTCTGTAGCAACTGGTCATTGTGGTAGTGCACACCAGTCCACAGGATGTGTCGCCATTTCCCTCTTTTGCCAGCTAGTGCCTCTCAGGTGCGATAGTCAACATTTGGGGCTTTCATGTCACACTTGCAAGCATCCTTGAAGTGGAGCTTTGAGCGTCTTTCTGGTCGTCTGGCCCTGGCTACCTCACCATACAGAAGGTCCTTGGGTATGCAACTATCTTCCATCCTGTGGACATGTCCGATCCACCAAAGCCGCCTCTGTTTGATTAGTGCCAACACTCTTAGGAGCTCTTCCTTTTGTCTCCCCCACAAATGGAAATATCTTCTCTCCATCAACCCAATCAAACCCTTTCATATTTTAAAGACCTCAATCAGGTCAACTCTCACTCTTCTCTCGGCCCGTTCAATCTTTTCTGATGGATATAGACTCTCAGTTCTGAGATCGTCCTTGTAAATCTTTGGATTTGAGGAACACAACACATCCATCTGTAATCCATCGATGATATCAGAAGATACATTTGATAAAACCATATAACAGTTTCTGTCCACCATTTCGACAGAGTGGCATTTATACCGAATGGATTAACACCTTCGCTGAAAAAAGAATGTCGTTTAAAGATGCTGTTTGTTTGCTTGCACTTTAGACATTAACTTCTAGCCTTCTGCGTGTAAATTTAGAAAGCTCAGTTTCCCACAAGGGGCTAAAAGGGTTAAATTGTGAGAACAGGTTTGCATAGACTAGGCTCGTACTCCCTTGAGTATAGAAGATTAAGGGTGACCTAATTGAGGAATTTAAGATGATTAAAGGATTTGATAGGGTAGATAGAGGGAAAACAAATTCCTCTGACCGGGGTTGGGGGGGTGCGGGGGGAGTTCAGAACAAGGAGATATAACCTGAAAATTACAGATAGGCCATTCAGGGGTGATGTCAGGAAGTAGTTCTTCACACAAAGCGTAGTGGAAATCTGGAACTCCCTCCGCTAAAAGGCTGTTGAGGCTGGGAGTCAATTGAAAATTTCAAAACTGAGATTGAAAGATTTTTGTTAGGAAGGGTATTAATTATTATGGAAACAAGGCATATAAACGGAGTTAAGGTACAGATCAGCTATGATCGACTGAATGATGGGACAGACTTGCGGGGCTGAATGGTTTCCTCTCCTACATTCCTAGATAAAGAGTCAAGGCCCATTGTACAGAACACCAGCAAAATGGGAAAAAGTGGGTGAGAAAATCAGATAAATGAAGAATCAGTGATTCACTGGCATCAAAGGTCTGATTTTAACCTAACACATTCGGCAGGAACTGGGCAGTTTCGGGCCAGATGCCATTGGAGTTAAAATCGGCGGGATATAAAGCAGACATCGACACACGAACCAGCCCAGTTCTTACTGCATGCATTTGGTGAAAAATTAGGGGCGCAGGTTTGGGTTGTAAAATCCAGTAGATTGTAGGAGAAAGGAAAGACTGAGGGGGTAGTTGAGAGAACAGTTTTGAGATTCTGAGAAGAGAAAGAGTGCAAGGGGACATGGTTTGCAGATCCACTCTATATCACATTTATCATGTAGGGAATTCAAGCTCTACCACAGAAGGGGTAGCAATACAAATATTATATAGGAATTACAACATGGAGGCAGGCCCAGCCAGTCCATGTTGGCGTTTACCCTCCATGGGAGCAGGAACCCTGATTCCATCCTCTTCACATGTCCCTTCATTTCCCTCTCCTTCAACCTCCTATCTACCCAATTCTGACAAGGCCTCAGCTTCAGTATAATATCCGTAGAATAACCTTGCATGTTGCCAGTCTGGGTTTGGCCCAGAGGCAATCATAAGGCTCTAGTGAGGGTGATGCTATCTTGGCTTGTTTGAAAATACCTCAGTGTTGAAGCAGACAACCAAGGAAAATGTGAAGGAAATTAAGAAAATCCAACTTCCCTGACCTGTGCAGTGGGGTGAGCTTCACACCGGCTGAGGGCTATATCTCAGGAAGTGTTCTCTAATCTCTGATCTTATCAGAGATCAACAAGGCTCCCAGCCACGCTCGTCAATATATATGTCAGGTATAGGAAATCTGCTGGATGGGGAAATTGCCTGGAATGCTTCCAGAATAGTTTAACTCTAAAACGGTCAGATTTTACACTTTGGGTTATTAAGCCTCTATAATACACAAGGGGAGCAGTGAAAAACGGTAAGTGTGAGATTTACAGTCACCTCTCACTGACATCAATGGAAGCATCATTTTATTTTGCCCCTAATGCCGAACGGGCAGTTTCTGCTCTCGCTACTGCTCCATAAATGGGATGGTGGTGGAACAAAAATTAGAAAAGAGAGCGCAAACTGAATGGTCACAGGAGATACACCCATTTCTTTTTGGGTGGACCTTAACTTAAGGGTCATCAATCCTGCCTGAAACAGGTTGGAGCCTAAAGAATCAAGCTCATAGAAACTTTTTTTTTTGGTTCATTCTTAAGATTCGGGTATCCCTGGCAAGTTCAGCATTTATTCACCATCCCTAGTTGCCCTGAGGTGATACAACCGAGGGGCTTGCTAGGCCACTTCAGAGAACAGTAAAGAGTCAACCATGTTGGTGTGGAACTGGAGTCCCATATCTTCTTTCTTCTTCTTTGGCCTCCTTGTCTCGAGAGACAATGGGTAAGCACCTGGAGGTGGTCAGTGGTTTGTGAAGCAGCACCTGGAGTGGCTATAAAGGCCAATTCTAGAGTGACAGACTCTTCCACAGGTGCTGCAGATAAAATTGGTTGTCGGGGCTGTTACACAGTTGGCTCTCCCCTTGCGCTTCCGTCTTTTTTCCTGCCAACTGCTAAGTCTCTTCAACTCGCCACACTTTAGCCCCGCCTTTATGGCTGCCCACCAGTTCTGGCGATCGCTGGCAACTGACTCCCACGACTTGTGATCAACGTCACAGGACTTCATGTCACGTTTGCAGACGTCTTTAAAGAGAAGACATGGACGGCCGATGGGTCTGATACCAGTGACGAGCTCGCTGTACAATGTGTCTTTGGGGATCCTGCCATCTTCTATGCGGCTCACATGACCAAGCTATCTCAAGCGCCGCTGGCTCAGTAGGGTGTATATGCTGAGGATGTTGGCCGCCTCGAGGACTTCTGTGTTGGAGATACGGTCCTGCCACCTGATGCCAAGGACTCTCCAGAGGCAACGAAGATGGTCTGAATTGAGACGTCGCTCTTGGATGACATACGTTGTCCGGGCCTCGCTGCCATAGAGCAAGGTACTGAGGACACAGGCTTGATACACTCAGACTTTTGTGTTCCGTGTCAGTGCGCCATTTTCCCACACTCTCTTGGCCAGTCTGGATATAGCAGTGGCAGCCTTACCCATGCGCTTGTTGATTTCTACATCGAGAGACAGGTTACTGGTGATAGTTGAGCCTAGGTAGTTGAACTCTTGAACCACTTCCAGAGCGTGGTCACCGATATTGATGGATGGAGCATTTCTGATGTCCCATATAGGCCAGAGTAAATAAGGACAGTAGGTTTCCTTTCCTATAAACCAGTTAGGTTTTTCACATGAATCCTACAGCTTCATGGTGACTTTTACTGATCAGATTTTCTTTTTAACTGAATTCAAATCCTTTAATTACCATGGTGGGATTTAAATTACATTACCTGGATTATTAGTCGAGGAATATAACCACTACACTACTCTAGATGTTGGCTTCTACAAGTCATATGCAATTTGTCCTATAATGGACTCTACTTATTTCATCTCCTGAAGAGAAGCTCAGCAAAGGTTTTCACTGACCCTCAAAGGTAATCATGTAAAATCTGGGATGTGGGCCGAAGTTTCTTCAGTTGTTCTGCTGGAGCTTCACATAACTTCAGCAGGAGTCGGATGGAACAGGTCAGGAAAAGTCCATGGCACAAAGGAAGATGGTTCTGCTTGTTGGAGGTCAATCATCTCAGCCCCAATACATCGCTGCAGGAGTCCCTCAGGGTAGTGTCCTAGGCCCAACCATCTTCAGCTGTTTCATCAGTGACCTTCCCTCCATCATAAGATCAGAAGTAGGAATGTTTGCACAATGTTCAGTACCATTCTTAACTCCTCAGATACTGATGCAGTCCGAGCCCACATGTAGCAAGATCTGGACAATATCGAGGCTTGGGCTGATAAGTGGCAAGAAACATTCACGCCACACAAGTGCCGGGCAATGACCATCTACAACAAGGGAGAATCTAACCATCTCCCCTTGACATTCAACAGCATTACCATTGCTGAAACCACCACCATCAACATTCTGGGGGGTCACCGGAAACTTAACTGGACCAGCCATATAAATACTATGGCTACAAGAGCAGGTCAGAGGCTGGGAATTCTGCAACAAGTAACTCACCTGTCTCCCCAAAGCCCATCCACCATCTACACAGCACAAGTCAGGAGTGTGATGGAATACTCTCTACTTGCCTGGATGAGTGCAGCTCCAACAGCACTCAAGAAGCTCGACACCATCCAGGAGAAAGCAGTCCGCTTGATTGGCATCATATCCACTACCTTAAACATTCACTCCCTCCAACATCGACACACAGTGACAGCAATGTGTACCGTCTACAAGATGCACTGCAGCAACTCGCCAAGGCTCCTTTGACAGCACCTTCCAAACCTGCAACCTCTACCACCTAGAAGGTCAAGGGCAGCAGGCGCATGGGAACACCACCACCTGCAAGTTTATCTCCAAGTTACACACTATCCTGACTTGGAAATATATCACCATCCCTTCATTGGTGCTGGGTCAAAATCCTGTAACTTCCTCCCTAACAGCATTGTGGTTGTACCTACACCAGAAGGACTGCAGCGCTTCAAGAAAGTGGCTCACCACCACCTTCTCGAGGGCAAATAGGGACTGGCAATAAAAGCTGGCCTTGTCAGTGATGAAGGAATAAAACAAAATTAGTGGCAGTGCTTTCAGTTGCCAAGGTCCTAAGCTCTGGAAATCCCTTCCTAAACCTTTCTGCCTCTCTAGTTCCCTCTTCTTGTTTAAGATGCATCTTAAAACCCATCTCTTTGCCGAAGCTTTTGGTCATCTGTCCTAATATCTCCTTAAGTAGCTTGCTGTCAAATATTGTTTGGTAATGCTCCCATGAACAGCCTGGGGACCTTTTGCTATATTAAAGGCACTATATAAATGCAAGGTGTTGTTGAAGCAGCTGCCTCCGTCAAATTGTGTAACCCATGACAGCTCACTGGCATGCACTCGCTCTCCTCCTGGTCTCTGAAATAACAGTAAAACGCTTCTCTTTATCAGCCTCTTCAGTGACTGATCCTCACCCTGCCCTGTATTGTTCTGGCTTCTCTCCTCAGGCCTGAGTTAAAATTGCAGTCGGGTCCCAATGATGTCATTGAATTCTGATAAGTATGTGTAAAGGAACACTCGGCCAGCTTTGGGCAGGAGAGCAGTTTAAAATCACTTAGCACTCAATTGCTGATTAGATGGACTTTTCTATTCTCGTAGTTACTTCCACTGAAGGTAAGGAGTGCAATGGCTGGCACACAGCACCAGGTTACCAGATTTCTCAGTGACCGAAGGGGAGGGCAGTGCAGGTTTGTAGATGCTACACTGGAGATCTTGGTGGAGGAGGTCCACAGGAGGAGGGATGGCCTGAAGCTATGCCTCACCCTCCTGTCCCTCTCTCTAGCAGCAGCTGGTGCTGCTCTGCCAGGCCTCATCTGCTCTTCCCATTCCCCAGCCAGACCAAGGGGGCCCCCTAGCAAGATGCTGAAGACCCAAGCACTCTTTCTGTCCTGGTGACTTCTATAAGGTATCCAATAAAGTGGAGCAGTGCAGCACTTATTCTTTTTAGGTGAAGTCCCCAAAGTATTTCCAGAATAAATGTTTTTCGAATGTTGGTGAAGCCTTAACAAAGGATTCCAGAAACTTTCCTGATGTAGTAATTAGAGCTAGCAGGCAATTTAAGTGGTAAAAAAAGGGGGCAGCCGTTCCTAATGTAAGCTTTAACTTCATCACCAAGGTGGCAGTTTGCGCTAGACGTGCAGTAACCTGGTGTTTTACCTCAAGACCCCACCTTGGTCACCTCAGAGGCTCTTGAACAACTGAAGGAGCTGTCAAAAATCACCCCAGTATCATGTCTTAGCCAGTTGAACAACAATATCCCTTATCTCATCTGCAGCTTATGAGCCTTGCTGTGCACAAAATAGCCATCATCTTTGCCAATATAACAAGGGCGACTGCCGGGGTTGGCAACGTGTCTGTACATCGACACCAGTGTCCGTGGTAAAAATTTTGAGGTCTATGGTAATTTTAAATGTCTTGCTCCAAGCCTTTAAACTTGTGTTTTAAAACACAAGTTTAAAGGCTTGGAGCAAGGCATTTATAATTATCAAAAGCGAAAGTAATTACAAAGAATTGGGTCATCGGGCTAGTTCCGACAGCCCACCAAAGTTGTGTATCCAGCCCACCAATCAAAAGCGTGAATGGTTTGCCTGCACACGGTCCTCCATCCAATCAGAATGAAGAGGAAGCGGGACTCGCTGGGAAGGCAGGAGCTGACTTGCAGAATCAATCCTGAAGAGTGTTGCTGTGAGTAGAACAGTAATAATAGAACTGGAAATGAAAGAGTTCTTTGAGCAAGAGCAAGCTGCTTATTTTACACAGACAGCTCACTTTCTCAGCTCGCCAAACACCCTGGTTTCTCTCAGAGTGTGGGGCCTGCACCAAGCGGCAATGTGCTTCCACTCTTGGTTCATGGTGAGTGGGTGGGGGGGGAAAGAGAGAGTGGGAGGGAGAAGGAGAGCGAGAAGGGGAGAGAAAGGGGGAGGGGGGAACAGAGGGGACAGAGGGAGGGGTGCGGGGGAAGAGGGAGGGAGACAGGGGAGAGGGACACGGGGAGAGTGGGGGGAAAGAGAGGGGAACACAGAGGGGAGGGGGGTCACAAAGGGGAGAGAGGAGGGGGAGCGAGAGCGGGACACAGAGGGAAGAGGGATGGGCACAGAGAGGAGAGAGGGAGAGGGGAGAAAAATGGAAACAGAGTATAGAGGAAGTGGGATGGAGAGAGAGAAAAAGATCAAGATCATTCCTGACAGATGGACATCTCTCTGAATTCTCTGCATCGCTCATCAAGTGTGCGGGCAGATGTTGGCAACTTGTGCAAGCAAAAACAATGCCAGGTACCTCACTAAGCAGGGAGAAATGTGTTTGAAAGTGGACCGTGTTTTGATGGCATTAGGTTGGCTTGGTCATGTGAGCCGCATGGAATATGGCAGGATCCCCAAGGACACATTGTACAGCGAGCTCCTCACTGGTATCAGACCCACCGGCCGTCCATGTCTCCGCTTTAAATACATCTGCAAACGTGACATGACGTCCTGTGACGTTGATTACAAGTCTTGGGAGTCAGTTGCCAGTGAGTGATCGGCAGAGCTGGCGGCAGCCATAAAGGCGGGGCTAAAGAGTGGCGAGTCGAAGAGACTTAGCAGTTGCCAGGAAAAAAGACAGAAGCGCAAGGGGAGAGCCAACTGTGTAACAGCCCCGACAACCAATTTTATCTGCAGCGCCTGTGGAAGAGTCTGTCACTCTAGAATTGGCCTCCAGGCGCTGCTTCACAAACCACTGACCACCTCCAGGCGCTTACCCATTGTCTCTTGAGACAAGGAGGCCAAAGAAGAAGATATACAGATTAATTTCACCCGTGTCCGTGGCTGAGTCAATAATTTTGTCAAATGGGCATGGTGCATCATGTTGGTGCCTATCCCTGGAGACGAATTCCAAATGCTCCAACCTATTCCCCAGCCAGCACAAATGAATGGGTTGAAATCTCACTGTGGCTGCATGAAATTCTTCTGACTGCTATTTAAGCAAAGCCATTAGCTCTTTTAAAACAATCACCTTTGTTATAAGTGCACCTGTTGGTATAAACACACAGTCTAATTTCAACGTAGGGAGGAGCTGAGCAGAGGCCTCCCACCTTCACAAGAGGAAGGAAGCAAGGATCAGGAGAGCCATTATCATGACTCACTATTGGCCATAGGGTTGCCAACCCTCCAGGACTGTCCTGAAGACTCCAGAAATTAAAGATTAATCTCCTGGCCACGGCTGTGAGCAAACCCAGGAGAAAAATCATAGGGGCATTAAAAAATGTTTTTTTTACATTTTCTCTGAGCTCTTTCCTTGATTAGTTATAAATATATTGGATACGGGGGGAAAAGGTTGCTTGACAGATGGCATGGTTGAAGGTGGGAGGTTATGTGATTGAAACTCCAGGAATATGCCCAACCAAAATTAGCAAACCTAAATTGGTAAAGATTTGAGTGCTGGTGTGTCCCTGCACAAATGTTGCATGTGAAACAGGGCACGGTGGGTGGTAAGCAAGCAAAACACCCCAGGAGGCCATCCCCATTGACGTAGAGCAGGGCACTTAGTCGTTCCCTCATTATACCAATTGTTGAGTTTTAGCACAGAGCTAAGGGTCCAACATATCAACACCAACAGTGCAATATTAACTGGGGCATTAGGGACTTAGAAAGAGGAAGCAGGAATTCTCTGACCTCACAGCCTAGAACACTGGATGGTATTGTGCAAGCGTCAACGGCAATCTCACGACTCCACCTGACAGTGAACAGCCTGCAAAGACAAAGCGGGCACTGCCCTTAACACCAATCAGCTTCTGCCCAATGTGAGGGGCTCTGTTTAAGTGTACAATCCCGATACACATATTAAATGTCCTGGAAAATGGGTCTCGGCACATTGCAGAGACTACCACGCTTAGGAATCCCAAAGCAACTTGTTAAATGGAATATTCCAGCTTTCCGGATGGAATTATTTTAAGCCGGATTTAGCTGAGATTTACACTGGCAACATTACCAACTATGGCAGATGCTTCAGACATAGTGGCAGTTGTCCTACATGCAAAATTATTACTGAGGCAAATGATTATCTTCATATACATGAATGGGAGAGACAAATAGGAGCAGACTGGGGGGAAGGGTGTGAGGAGGATAGACTTTCCCATTCCTGCACTTGGTATTATTGGCTCGCCTGGGCACAGTGAATATGCGAAAATTAAACTGTGGGCGCACAGCCATTCCCTACGGAGTCTGCCAACTATCCTGTATCCACAGAGATGCAGTAGCACCAAGCGCAGGAATGGGTAGGCTTGCTGTTGCAAACAAAGATGGGCAACCTGGGCGATGTACAGCATTATGAGTAGCGGGGAATGGAACCCATGGAACTGCAAACCAGCCTTCAGGAGAGGAGGAGAAGAAAAATGCCTGGCATGGCTGGAGCTGATACAGACAAAACAAAGGAAAGGATTTATATAGCACAACCTCACAAGGTCCCAAAGCACTTTATAGCCAATCAAGTACCTTTGAAGTGTAGTCACTGTTTGCAATGAGTGAAATACAGCAGCCAATGTGCCCACAGCAAGGTCCCACAAACAGCAATGTGATAATGACCAGATAATCTATTAATTGAGGGATTAATCCTGGCTGCAACACCAGGGAGAATAGCCCTGCTCGTCTCCAATAAAGCATCATGGGGTCTTTTATGTGCATTGGAGAGGGCAGACACAATGAGGCTGCAGCACCCTCTGACACTGCAGCACTCTCTCAGTACTGCTCTGGAGCATCAGCTTTGATTTTTGTGCTCAGGTCCTGGAGTGGGACTTAAACCTACAGCCTTCTGACTCAGAGGCAGGAGTGCTATTACTGAGCCACAGGCCAAATGTCAGTCATTTTTTGCTGCCAGCTCTCATTTTATTTAAGACTTGATTGAAAAATCCAGATGTCTCATAGTGCAGTAGTATCTTGCATTAAAGTAGCACAGCTTGCTGATGTCTGTCTGCGCTGTGGCAGCTGTTAAACTCCATGCTTGCTTTAGTTGCAAAAACTCTCTATTTTGCTGCCTTTTCCCACCACAGGCATTACAGACGAGTTCTATACTGTATAATTGGTGAAGAAGTGTTGTTATCAAGTACATTTTAGGCGCACAATGAGGCTCGTGATTCCAATCGTGCTGGATTGTCCTACAGTCTCCAACAATTGAAGATTAATCTCCTGGACACTGCTGCAAGCAACTCAGGAGAAAAATCATAGGGATATTAAACAAAATTGTGGATTTTTAAATTTTCTTTGAACACCTTTATTTATTATTTGTAAAAGTATTGAAGATGGTGGGGTGGGGGGGAAAGGTTGTGTCATTGACAGTCAAGAATCACCCAATTGGGTATCAAAGGGTTTGTTGACTTCCGATTACTGTGCAAAGATGGAGTATTGTGAAGATGGACAGGTTGAACAGCCAATGGTGGGAGTGCAGGGATGGGGCAGTTGGAGGTTGGAGGTCATGTGATGAAACCTCACATCCAATCAGAGTTGGCGACCCCAGGTGAGGTTGATCTCGGTCTCCCTCCCCTCCCCCCAAACAGGAAGTCCAGCTTTCTGGGGCATCCTGTGATCAGGAGGCACTTTAAGCAACACCAGGTCCTGGCTAGGCCTCCCGGACACCACAGGGAGTCCAATAAGGGTAAGGAATACCCCCAGAAAAGATGCCCTGCAATGGCTGCCCCATCCTCAACTGCTATCTTCTTTGAGGGACACGAGGACTCAAACTAAGGGTCGGTGACCTTGTGCTCTGATCTTGTTCAATATAAATTAACTGAGAACAGTAACTAGCTGTTAAGCATGGTTAATCTATTCATTATTTAGCAAAAACATTACCACTTTTATTTTGTAATGATGCCTGTGATAATGTTCAAAGCTGTACACAAACATCTAGTCAGACAGCCCTGAGCACCAGAATTGTCAAACTGTCAGTCCTGTCACTCACCCCAGTGTCACTTCTGTTTGTCAGGTGTGTGGGGCATAGATTTCACTGAACTGGAATTCACAGTGAACGAAAGAACCTGCATTAATATAGCACCTTGCATATCCTGAGGATGTCCAAAATGGCTTCACATTCAATGGATTCCATTTGAAGTGTCATTATTTAGGAAATGTGCACAAAGCAAGATCCCACAAGCAACAAATGAATGAAGAACCAGTTCCTCTGTTTCTGACGATGTTGTTTGAGGGCAGCTCTTTGGCCTGGACACCAAGAGAACCTCCTGCTGTATTTCGAATAGTGCTGTGGAATCTTTAACTTCACCTGAGAGGACAGACGGGTCCTCAGTCTAACATCTCATCTGAGAGTTGACACATCTGACAATGAAGCACCCCTCAGTACTGCATCAAAGTGTCAACCTATATTATATGCTTGAGATTGTGTTGACGTTTGCACCCATAATCTTCTGACTCAGAAATCACTCAGTGCCGAGTTAACTGACCTCACCCAGAGCAGTATTTGGGGGGTGAGGGGATAACATCTGATGCTCCTGGTCCAGGAAGAGGATAATGATTCTGGTTTCCCAGTCCTGATTGTTATCCACTGACCACCGATCTCTGTTCCTATCTTCCCATGTTTATTTAAAACATGAAAATACACCCCAGCACCTCATTGAAAAAGCAGAATTTTCACCCAAGGTGAAACAGGAGAGAGGGAGACATTCAAAGGCAACATGCTGATTGAGAATCATGAACTTTCGAACACTGGGCCCACTGAGAGAGCTGTAAGCAGGTCATAAATTAAACTGTTGTTACTTTACATGAGCCTGAGGTTTTAGATTTAGATTAGATTAGAGATACAGCACTGAAACAGGCCCTTCGGCCCACCGAGTCTGTGCCGAACATCAACCACCCATTTATTCTAATCCTACACTAATCCCATATTCCTACCAAACATCCCCACCTGTCCCTATATTTCCCTACCACCTACCCATACCAGTGACAATTTATAATGGCCAATTTACCTATCAACCTGCAAGTCTTTTGGCTTGTGGGAGGAAACCGGAGCACCCGGAGAAAACCCACGCAGACACAGGGAGAACTTGCAAACTCCACACAGGCAGTACCCGGAATCGAACCCGGGTCCCTGGAGCTGTGAGGCTGCGGTGCTAACCACTGCGCCACTGTGCCGCCCATTTTGAACGAATTAGGTTTAGGGACATTGTTTTGGAGCAACGACCTCTAACTTACCAAATGGAACCATGTACACCAGGGTTGCCAACTCTGGTTGGACATATTCCAGGAGATTTCACTACATGACCTTCCACCTCCAACTTCCCCATTCCCAAGCTCTGCCATTGGTCAATTGACATGAGCATTCTCGCAGCACTCTGTCTTACTGTGCCAATTGAAAAATCTCTGTTACCTGATTGACAGTCAAGGATCATCCAATCAAGCAGCCTTTGCTCTCATCTGATATTTATATAATTAATAAACAAAAGCGTCTAAAGTAAACTGGGAACAAAGTTATCCTGCCCCAAGGATCTTTCTCCCGGGATTGGTCACAGCAGTATCCTGGAGATTAATGTCCAATTCTGGGAGACTCCAGACCAAGCCTGAAGGATAGGGCAAACTTAATGCAGACTCAAAGCTACACTTCCGCATGTATGGATGCCTGGACTCAGGACAACCCTCTGCTGAGTTTCCCCTCTCTGGCCAATTGGTCTGCAGCCCAGCTCATTGCTTTGAATTTCCCTTCAGTCGTCACCAATGTAGCTCTGATATGAAGCAGATTTATGTATGGATGACGATTGGTAGAAAGAAAGAACTTGCATTTATATAGTGCCTTCCACATCCTCAGGATGCCCCAAAGTGCTTTACAGTCAATAAATTACTCTTCAAGTGTAGCCACTATAGTTTTGTAGATAAAACACGGCAGACAACCTGTGCACACCAACGTCCTAATAGCAGCAATATGAGTGAGTGGCCAAGTATTGTGTTTAGTTGTAGTCGAAGGAGAGATATTGGCCTGGACACGGGAACTCTCAGCTCTCCTTTGAATAATGGATTGTCTACATCCATCTGAGAGGGTGGACAGTTTAATGTTTCATCCAAAAAGATGTCACCTCCAATAGTGCAGCGCTGCAGTGTCAGCCTTGATTACATTATGTTCACAATACTTGGAGTGGGACTTGAATCCATAAACATCTGACTCAAGAGTGATTCTAAGACTGGAATTCTTGTTCTCTACCTCCTACTCTAGCTCTCTATCTGCTGGTACCTCAAAACTCTAGATCTTCTCAACTCCCTCATTCTTTCTTGCTTTAAAGGTGGTTAGCAGGGTGGAGTAATAGCTGGAGACCCAGGCTAATAATCCAGAAATCCAAATTCCACTATGACAATTTGAATTCAGTATAAAAAATTTGGAATATAAAGGTGGTAGCAGTAAAAGTGACCATCAAACTGCTGGATTTTCGTAAACCCAAACTGGTTCCTTTAGGAAAAGAAACCTACTGTCCTTAAATGGTCTACACATGACTCCAGTTTCATATCAATGTGGTTCACTCTTAACTACCCTCTAAAGAGACCTAGGAAACCACTCAGCTATACCACTACCTTCTCAGGGCAAATAGGGATGGGCAATAAAAATCAACAACACCCACAGTCTGTGAATGAATAAATAAAAACTCGCATCCAGTGTCACCTATCCATTACCTGTTGATTTACCTTGTCTTTTTCACTCCTCTTTACAGACCTGATGGTGTCTCACTCTGTGCCCTAAAACTGCAAGACTTTGCTGCTAGCACAGAGGTTAACGAGGTGAATCACAAACTAGGTTAGTGCTGGCGTCCACACTCCATTCCTTGGTTTACGACCCAGTCAAACACAACTGAGCTGGGAGCAGTTTCAAACAAGTTCAGAGTTCATTGGTATTGACTCGTACCCTTTTGTCTCTCAGCAGCAAAAAACAAAATTGGCTTTCCAACATCCACTAATTAGAAATCAGTTTCAACGCCCAAATCCTAAGGTGAAGAAATGGCTTCTCCCACAAAGGGAGCAGATACCATTGAAAGCTGTAACTATTTGAGGTGTCAACTCTGACTCAGTGGCAGTATACTTGTCTCTGAGTCAGAACATTATGGATTTAAGTCCCACTCCAGAGACTTGAGCAGAAAAGCTAGTGAAGTATGGAGGAAGTGCTGTCTTTCAAATAAGACATTAAACCGAGGCCCTGTCTGTCCTCTCAGGTGGATCTAAAACATCCCATGGCACTATTTTGAAGGACAGCAGAGGAGTTCTCCCCAGTGTCCTGGTCAATATTTGTCCCTCAACCAACTCCACTAAAACAGGTTATCTGGCCATTATCACATTACTATTTATGACAGCATGGAGTGGGCTTCGCCATCAGAAACTCCTTGCTCAGCATGATAGAGGATAGAGCCTCCCTCAAATGGCTCGGAACGCATACTGTCCATCCGACTGCTCACCACCTCTGGTCTAGTACACCTACTCAGCATCTATGCTCCAACACTCTGCTCCTCACATGAAGCTAAAGATCAGTTCTACGAGGAACTCCGTAACATCATTAGCAGCATCCCCAACACCGAACACCTATTCCTGCTGGGGGACTTTAATGCCAGGGTTGGGGTCGACCATGACTCATGGCCCTCCTGCCTTGGGCGCTA
The DNA here is from genome assembly GCF_036365525.1 of Heterodontus francisci. Taxonomy (NCBI): domain Eukaryota; kingdom Metazoa; phylum Chordata; class Chondrichthyes; order Heterodontiformes; family Heterodontidae; genus Heterodontus; species Heterodontus francisci. Next base: position 49,517,685 of record NC_090392.1, read on the forward strand.
TGGCGTTGGAAGGATGAATGAGAACGGGCAGAGACTGCTTGAGTTGTGTACCTATCATAACCTCTGCATCACCAACTCGTTCTTTCACACTAAACCCTGTCATCAGGTTTCATGGAGACACCCAAGATCGCGTCGTTGGCACCAGCTAGACCTCATTGTCACAAGACGAGCCGCCTTAAACAGTGTTCAAATCACACGCAGCTTCCACAGTGCGGACTGCGACACCGACCACTCCCTGGTGTACAGCAAGGTTAGACTCAGACCAAAGAAGTTGCATCATTCCAAGCAGAAGGGCCACCCGCGCATCAACACGAGCAGAATTTCTCACCCACAGCTGTTACAAAAATTTCTAAATTCACTTGTAACAGCCCTTCAAAACACTCCCACAGGGGATGCTGAGACCAAGTGGGCCCACATCAGAGACACCATCTATGAGTCAGCTTTGACCACCGACGGCAAAAGTGCGAAGAGAAATGCAGACTGGTTTCAATCTCATAATGAAGAGCTGGAACCTGTCATAGTCGCTAAGCGCATTGCACTGTTGAACTACAAGAAAGCCCCCAGCGATTTAATATCCGCAGCACTTAAAGCAGCCAGAAGCACTGCACAAAGAACAGCCAGGCGCTGGGCAAACGACTACTGGCAACGCCTATGCAGTCATATTCAGCTGGCCTCAGACACCGGAAACATCAGAGGAATGTATGATGGCATGAAGAGAGCTCTTGGGCCAACCATCGAGAAGATCGCCCCCCTCAAATCTAAATCAGGGGACATAATCACTGACCAACACAAACAAATGGACCGCTGGGTTGAGCACTACCTAGAACTGTACTCAAGTGAGAATGCTGTCACTGAGACTGCCCTCAATGCAGCCCAGTCATGGATGAGCTGGACATACAGCCAACCAAATCGGAACTCAGTGATGCCATTGATTCTCTAGCCAGCGGAAGAGCCCCTGGGAAGGACAGCATTACCCCTGAAATAATCAAGAGTGCCAAGCCTGCTATACTCTCAGCACTACATGAACTGCTATGCCTGTGCTGGGACGAGGGAGCAGTACCCCAGGACATGCACGATGCCAATATCATCACCCTCTATAAAAACAAAGGTGACCGCGGTGACTGCAACAACTACCTTGGAATCTCCCTGCTCAGCATAGTGGGGAAAGTCTTTGCTCGAGTCGCTCTGAACAGGCTCCAGAAGCTGGCCGAGCGCGTCTACCCTGAGGCACAGTGTGGCTTTCGTGCAGAGAGATCGACCATTGACATGCTGTTCTCCCTTCGTCAGATACAGGGGAAATGCCGTGAACAACAGATGCCCCTCTACATTGCTTTCATTGATCTCACCAAAGCCTTTGACCTCGTCAGCAGACGTGGTCTCTTCAGACTACTATAAAAGATTGGATGCCCACCAAAGCTACTAAGTATCATCACCTCATTCCATGACAATATGAAAGGCACAATTCAACATGGTGGCTCCTCATCAGAGCCCTTTCCTATCCTGAGTGGCGTGAAACAGGGCTGTGTTCTCGCACCCACACTTTTTGGGATTTTCTTCTCCCTGCTGCTTTCACATGCGTTCAAGTCCTCTGAAGAAGGAATTTTCCTCCACACAAGATCAGGGGGCAGGTTGTTCAACCTTGTCCGTCTAAGAGCGAAGTCCAAAGTACGGAAAGTCCTCATCAGGGAACTCCTCTTTGCTGACGATGCTGCTTTAACATCTCACACTGAAGAGTGCCTGCAGAGTCTCATCGACAGGTTTGCGGCTGCCTGCAATGAATATGGCCTAACCATCAGCCTCAAGAAAATGAACATCATCGGGCAGGACATCAGAAATGCTCCATCCATCAATATTGGCGACCACGCTCTGGAAGTGGTTCAAGAGTTCACCTACCTAGGCTCAACTATCACTAGTAACCTGTCTCTCGATGCAGAAATCAACAAGCGCATGGGAAAGGCTTCCACTGCTATGTCCAGACTGGCCAAGAGAGTGTGGGAAAATGACGCACTGACACGGAACACAAAAGTCCGAGTGTATCAGGCCTGTGTCCTCAGTACCTTGCTCTATGGCAGCGAGGCCTGGACAACGTATGTCAGCCAAGAGCGACATCTTAATTCATTCCATCTTCGCTGCCTCCGGAGAATACTTGGCATCAGGTGGCAGGACCGTATCTCCAACACAGAAGTCCTCGAGGCGGCCAATATCCCCAGCTTGTACACACTACTGAGTCAGCGGCGCTTGAGATGGCTTGGCCATGTGAGCCGCATGGAAGATGGCAGGATCCCCAAAGACACGTTGTACAGCGAGCTCGCCACTGGTATCAGACCCACCGGCCGTCCATGTCTCCGCTTTAAAGACGTCTGCAAACGCGACATGAAATCGTGTGACATTGATCGCAAGTCGTGGGAGTCAGTTGCCAGCGTTCGCCAGAGCCGTAAAGACGGGGCTAAAATGTGGCGAGTCGAAGAGACTTAGTAGTTGGCAGGAAAAAAGACAGAGGCGCAAGGGGAGAGCCAACTGTGCAACAGCCCCGACAAACAAATTTCTCTGCAGCACCTGTGGAAGAGCCTGTCACTCTAGAATTGGCCTTTATAGCCACTCCAGGTGCTGCTTCACAAACCACTGACCACCTCCAGGCGCGTATCCATTGTCTCTCGAGATAAGGAGGCCAAAGAAGATTTATGAGCTTGCTGTGCACAAATTGGCTGCCACATTTCCTACATTACAACAGTAACTACACTTCAAAAGTACTTCATTGGCTGTAATGCAATTTGGAATATTTTGAAAGGCATAATATAAATGCAACTCTTCCTTACTATAGTGATCACCAAAACCATACATTACACACACAATCCACTCACTGCAAATGACAAAAGAATTACAATCATTGGCTGTAAAACGCACTGGGACATCATAAAGAATTACAACCCCAGAGAAAGAAAATTTACAATTTAAATGTCTGAAAGATCTTCAAAGGCCCTGCGTTTGGACAGGTACATCAGCTGTTTGCTCACTTTGCAGAGAAATTGCCAACTAATAACCTTGAGCTCTTGGTGCATTATCTCCCATTTAAATATGTCAATAGCCTCCAGCACCACTGTAATTGGATAACTCTGTTTTGAACCACAGAATGCTGGTTTAAGTTGCTGTGAGGTAATGGCAGGGTCGGCAGGCAGTTCACCGTTGAGCTTTGATCTTCACCCCTATTGACAGCTTTAGACAAAATTAGCAAACTGATGCAACCCTATTCCCTGACTCCACCTGTCAACCAATTGCTAGTTTAATCACAGTGGCCATTATCAGGGCTCATGGTTACTAATCACACGCCAATCAATCAATCGCAAAGCCATTACATCAGCTGATCTATCCTATAATTGAAACAACAGCTTACATTTATACAGCATCTTTAATCTCGACAAAACATCCCAAAGTACTTCTTAGATGCTGAGCCAAAGGAGGAGAGATTGGGAGGGGTAACCACAAGTTTCAAGATTTTTACGACTGCCTTAAAGGAGGCGAGAGAGGTGGAGAAACGGAAGGATTTAGACGTGGAATCCCAGGGAGTGGGATGTAGGTGACTGAAGGCTGGCAATAGCAGGCAAAGGGAGGGAATGATGTACAAGAGGCCTGAGCCAAATGGAGACTTTGGTCAGAGTTGTAGGTCTGGAGGAGATTGCAGAGATAGGCAGGAGGGAACTGGTGCAGGATATGATATAAGCAGCAGAGAGATGCAATTTGGGAGGATGAGGAGAGACAATAAAAACTAAATGATGCAATTTTAAAGGTGCTGCAGGAACAGAGAGACCTGATGGTTTGCATACATAAATCTTTGAAGATGGCAGGACAGTTTGAGAAGGCTGTTAAAAAGCCAGACAGGATCCTTGGCTTTATAAATAAAGGCAAAAGCAAGGACGTTATGCTAAGCCTTTATAAATCACTGGTTAAGCCTCAGCTGGTGTATTACATCCAATTCTGGACATCACCCTTTAGGAAGGAGCTCAATGGCTTAGACAAATGGTACAGGGCAGAGAGGAAAGTTACTAGCATCATACCAGGAAAGGGGGACTTCAGTTATGTGGAGAAATTGGAGAAGCTGGGATTGTTCTCCTTCGAGCAGGGAAGGTTAAAGGGAGGTTCAATAGAGGGGTTCAAAATTATGTGAGGTTTAAATAGAGAGAAACTATTTCCACTGGCAGGAGTGTCTGTCACCAGAGGACACAGATTTAACATAATTGGTAAAGAAAAAACAGGGGGCGATGAGAATTTTTTTCATACAAGTTATTGTGCCCTGGAATGCACTGCCTGAAAGGGTGATGGAAGCAGATTCAACAGTGACTTTCAAAAGGGAACTGGATAAATACTTGAAAAGGAAAAATGTACAAGGCTGTGGAGAAATGTGGAGGAGTGGGACTATTTGGATAGGTCATGCAAAGAGCTAGCTCAGACACAATGAGCTGAAAAGGATCCAGCGCAATTTCACTAAGTGCGTGTGTGGGTGTTGGGTCAGGGCAAGGTGATATCTTCCATCCGTGTATATCTTACAACACTTACTGTCTAAGCACATGCATGAGGAATGGTCCCTGAGGTAAGGTACCACAGAGTGATCAGTGTTTGTCAAAATCTAATCAGAATCCAGAATTCAGAGCAGAAATCTGGCACAAAAATAGAGTTTAAAAATATAGTTTCATTCAGGTTTCTTTATGGCATCTTGTCCCATTAGAAAGTGGATCACTTGTGTCTGAACCACAGCCTGTGCCAGTTTAGCTGGTCTCCTCCATGGCAGTAGTCAGGAGGAAGAAATCTGGGGGAGTGGTACAATTTGCCTTATGGTTCTGGAAGAGAGATCAAAGAAGATGGTTGTCAGGGTTCCTGATCACTATCCATTAACCCCTGCTAGAAAGCATGTAGACAGGACTGGACTCAACTGTGAACAAATAGACTGCATGACCTCATGCTTGGGGTCACAAGAGGAGAGTAACAACTTTACCCAGGTACTCGGGTGGGGTGCTGGTTCCTATGCAACTGTACCCCTGCCAGAGTCAGTGGCCTAGAGGTTGCCCTACAAATTGTATTGTTTTGATGTCAGCCAGGACTCAGTGGTAACACTCTTATCTCTGAGTACTGAAGGAGTGCTGCACTGTCAGAGGTGCTGTCTTTAAATTGAGGCCCTTTCTACCCTCTCAGGTGAGCATCAAAGATCTCGTGGCACTGCTCGAAGAAGAGCAGGGGAGTTATCCCCAGTGTCCTTGCTACTGTTTATTCCTCAACCAACACCTAAAACAGATGATTTGGTCATTATCTTATTGCTGTCTGTGGGAGCTTGCTGTGTGCAAATTGTCTCCTGTGTTTCCTACATTACATCAGTGACTATACTTCAAAAGTACTTCATTGTCTGTAAAGCGCATTGGGATGACCTATAGTCATGAAAGGTGCTATATAAATGCAAGTTGATTTTTTTATTTAGATTACCCAGCTGGCGTCAAATACTTCATGTTAAACAAGCTGATTACTAACATGACGTTAACTGGAATGTCTAGTCTTCAGGTGAAGACAAGATAAAATAAAACACCCCAGAGTGCATAAAATGCAGACACAGCACATCGAGATAAAGCAACAGTCCAGAAAATATAAAGGCAGCGAGATTCAGCTGACACGTTCTTCAGGGGTTAAAGCGATGTGGCAATTTTTTTCCTCGATAAGATAGCTTTGGAAAAGTCAGTGCATACTTGCTGAGATAACGTGCATCTGGAAGCCATAGTGAAGGGATCCAAGGTCAGCACAAGATGTTTAATTGCAGACAGGTGCAGCTTTGATCGAAGGTTTTGCTTAAAATGCAAATAATGAATTTGAACGTAATGAGCTGTCATTTCACTGCAAGGTCATCTCCCGTTCTAATTAACTTTCAAAGGTCATTCACAATGGCTGCAGAATCCGTTTTCTCAATGCTGAAATTACAGAGATCAGTGACTTGGTGGTTTAACCCTCTGAGCACTGCCAGTGACTTTCCCCCATTACCCGCACCCCCCTGCCCAACAACCCCCACATGCCTCAGTTCTGCTGTCCATTGCTTTAGTCCAGTATCACTTCCTAATTTGTTGTCCAGGACTACAATCCCAACCAGTGGTTTGCTTGTCTGCCCTCTCAAGTGGATATAAAAGATCCCAATGGCACTATTTCAAAGAAGAGCAGGGGAGTTGCTGCTGGTGTCCTGGCTAGTATTTATCCCTCACTTTTGCACTATTAGCATTACTAATACAGATTATCTGATCACTTATCTCACTGCTGTTTATGGGAGCTTGCTGTGCACACATATTCCTCCACATTACAGCTCTTCATTGGCTGTGAAACCTTTTAGGATTTGCAGAAGTCAAGAAAGGTTCTAAGTCAATGCAAGTTTGTTCTTCCATTTATTCACGGTTACATTTCAGTCCCTCCCACATAAAATGCTCTTCCTTTACTTTTCCTCCTACTGTGACACTTGTGTCCCCTCCTACAGTCCAGCTCCACTCTATTCAGGGATCTCTGTGCCCATCCAGGCAAAATGCTAAACCTTGCACTGAATTGATTTCCATTCACTTGCAGTGATTAAGTAAGGCAGTCTTTATCCAGCCATATTACCTGTTTTTACATGTTTGTCCAAGTTTCTACAAGACAGCAGTATAACGAGCTAAAGCTCACATCAAGAGTACCTTTCAAAGGGGAATTGATAAACATTCGAAGAGGAAAATTTGCAGGGCTATGGGGAAAGAGCAGAGGAATGGGACTAATTGGAAACGTGTTTCAAAGAGCCAGCACAGGCACGATGGGCTGAATGGACCCTCCTTTGCTGGATCAGTCTATGATTCTGTAAGCAGGAGAAGTTGAGAGGAACATTGATCATGAAGACATTGAGAGATGAGAAAGGGTGTGACTCTCCTGTTGTGCTTGCTGACTGGCTGACACTCTAAGGGCCTTGACTAAAACTCCCCTGAGGGCTCAGCTCATCCACTAAGGCTCAGAGTTGGGTAAGTTATTGGAACATGAGCAGTGAGTAAAATGGAGATGTGTTGAACCTACATTCAGCACAATAATGAGCTGAGAAGGAAGCTGGTTTATTTCTTAAACTGATATCTCATTCACTATAGTCTTTTTTAAAAAATCCTTTGTCTGCGGAGTCTTAGTGGGTGGTACCCTCGCCGTTTATTCAGAAGGTTGTAGATTCAAGTCCCACTCTAGAGACCTGAGCACAAAATCTAGGCTGATACACCAGTGCTGTACAAATGCAGTGCTGCTTTTCAGATCCAGCATTAAACTGAGGCCTTGACTGCCCTCTCATGTGGATGTAAAAGATCCAATGGCAAAGAAGAGCAGGGGAGTTGTCCCCAGTGTTCTGGCCAATATTCATCCCTCAACCAACATCACTAAACAGATTATCTGGTCATTTGTCACATTGCTGTTCGTGGGATCTTGCTTGTGCAATTTGGTTGCTGTGTTTCCTACATTATACCTGTGACTACACTTCAAAAGTACTCATTGGCTGTAAAGCACTTTGGGATGTCCTGAGGTCATGAAAGGCACTATATAAATGTAGGTCTTTCTTTAAATAATGAAGTGGAAGTAATTCAGCTTTAACTAGGCTATTTAACTTGGACAGTGAGAGCAGAACTAGGGGAAGTGTGAGTAACATTAACTGGAAACCATCCAAACAGGGCACTTTGCGAAGATATGAGGCTGGATGAAAATTCTGCAGTTTCTCTTGACCACGGTTGGGAGATTTCCCTCAGCTGACTACTTACGTGAAGTACAATCCTCGATAAGCTGACATCACAGGGATGAATTCCTTCAAACTGCTCACCCATCACCACTGCTGCAACAAGAAATCTAAAGGGAAAGGTTCAACTGGGAAATTCATGTCCCTCATTGTGGGAGATTCCCAGACAACCTGGCAGGGTGAGCAACCCTAAATATACTGAGGGTAGCATGTAACAGTGATACTGAGGGTGTGATGTCACAGAGAGTGTTATAACTGAGAGCCTGATACTGAGGGTGTGATGTCACAGAGAGAGTGTTATAACTGAGAGCCTGATACTGAGGGTGTGATGTCAAAGAGAGAGTGTTATAACTGGGAGCCTGATACTGAGGGTATGTCACAGAGTGTGTTATAACCGAGAGCCTGATACTGAGGGTGTGATGTCACAGAGAGAGTGTTATAACTGAGAGCCTGATACTGTGGGTGTAATGTCACAGAGAGAGTGTTATAACTGAGAGCCTGATACTGTGGGTGTAATGTCACAGAGAGAGTGTTATAACTGGGAGCCTGATACTGAGGGTGTGATGTCAAAGAGAGAGTGTTATAACTGGGAGCCTGATACTGAGGGTATGTCACAGAGTGTGTTATAACCGAGAGCCTGATACTGAGGGTGTGATGTCACAGAGAGTGTTATAACTGAGAGCCTGATACTGAGGGTGTGATGTCACAGAGAGTGTTATAACCGAGAGCCTGATACTGAGGGTGTGATGTCACAGAGTGTTATAACTGAGAGCCTGATACTGAGGGTGTGATGTCACAGAGAGAGTGTTATAACTGAGCCTGATACTGAGGGTGTGATGTCACAGAGAGTGTTATAACCGAGAGCCTGATACTGAGGGTGTGATGTCACAGAGTGTTATAACTGAGAGCCTGATACTGAGGGTGTGATGTCACAGAGTGTTATAACTGAGAGCCTGATACTGAGGGTGTGATGTCACAGAGAGAGTGTTATAACCGAGAGCCTGATACTGAGGGTGTGATGTCACAGAGAGTGTTATAACCGAGAGCCTGATACTGAGGGTGTGATGTCACAGAGTGTTATAACTGAGAGCCTGATACTGTGGGTGTGATGTCACAGAGAGAGTGTTATAACTGGGAGCCTGATACTGAGGGTGTGATGTCAAAGAGAGAGTGTTATAACTGGGAGCCTGATACTGAGGGTATGTCACAGAGTGTGTTATAACCGAGAGCCTGATACTGAGGGTGTGATGTCACAGAGAGTGTTATAACCGAGAGCCTGATACTGAGGGTGTGATGTCACAGAGAGTGTTATAACTGAGAGCCTGATACTGAGGGTGTGATGTCACAGAGAGTGTTATAACCGAGAGCCTGATACTGAGGGTGTGATGTCACAGAGTGTTATAACTGAGAGCCTGATACTGAGGGTGTGATGTCACAGAGAGAGTGTTATAACTGAGCCTGATACTGAGGGTGTGATGTCACAGAGAGTGTTATAACCGAGAGCCTGATACTGAGGGTGTGATGTCACAGAGTGTTATAACTGAGAGCCTGATACTGAGGGTGTGATGTCACAGAGTGTTATAACTGAGAGCCTGATACTGAGGGTGTGATGTCACAGAGAGAGTGTTATAACCGAGAGCCTGATACTGAGGGTGTGATGTCACAGAGAGTGTTATAACCGAGAGCCTGATACTGAGGGTGTGATGTCACAGAGTGTTATAACTGAGAGCCTGATACTGAGGGTGTGATGTCACAGAGAGAGTGTTATAACTGAGCCTGATACTGAGGGTGTGATGTCACAGAGAGTGTTATAACCGAGAGCCTGATACTGAGGGTGTGATGTCACAGAGTGTTATAACTGAGAGCCTGATACTGAGTGTGTGATGTCACAGAGAGAGTGTTATAACTGAGCCTGATACTGAGGGTGTGATGTCACAGAGAGTGTTATAACCGAGAGCCTGATACTGAGGGTGTGATGTCACAGAGTGTTATAACTGAGAGCCTGATACTGAGGGTGTGATGTCACAGAGTGTTATAACTGAGAGCCTGATACTGAGGGTGTGATGTCACAGAGAGAGTGTTATAACCGAGAGCCTGATACTGAGGGTGTGATGTCACAGAGAGTGTGTTATAACCAAGAGTCTGATAGGGTTGTAGGTGTTCTCTTTAACTAGCCAATCACTGTTGTTCTTGTACATGTACAATTCATTCTATGTTGATAGTTCCGGACTCTGGTCTGTGTTCCAAATTCTGTTGTGAGTGTGCAGAATTTGTAATCTCTCTGGAACTGTGGATGGAGGAATCTCCCTCTGATATATGTGATTAAATTATCAGCTATAATTACTGGGTAGGAAGAGCAGGTCTGATGCCGACCGGCAGACTATTACAATCAAAGGTGATTTATGTGCTCGGATTTATCTTTGAGATGAGTTACTGATTATTAGTACCAGTCTGAAGACCCTCCTTGGGCACAAAGTAAGAGAAGGGATGGAAGGAAAAAGAGGCTGTGGAAGAGAAAGTAAGAATGAAGAAAGAAAGTAGCCACTGAGAGAAAGAGGGAGAGAGGGAAAGAGAAAAGAGTAAAAAAAAACAAGATAACAGGAGAAATGGCAAGTGAGGGAGACAGAGAGAAAGAGGTAGAAGGGGTCAGAGACATAAATAGATGGAGAAGGGAGAAGGAAAAATAAAGAGTAGATGAGATAGAAGGAAAGAGATCGAGGGGAAGAAGGTACAGAGACAGAAAGGGAGCAAGGTTGAGAGATAGAGCATGTAAGAACAGAAAGAGAAAGGGTAATGAGAGAGAGGAGGGACAGAGCACCTGAATGCCAACAGATTAATTTATAACACCTCCTCCTGAAATCCTCAATTAATTTGCATTTGTCCATGAGTATTCCACAGCTTAACTCTAGTATCAGAGGGAAGAAAAGAGGAGAGAAGGGAAGAGATAGAGAGGCACCACAGATAGAGAGGGCAATAGAAGTAATGAAGGAGGAAGGGAAAGAGAGTCAGAAATAGGTAGGAAAACTCTGCTGAACTCAGTTGTTAAACCAGGGTAAAGTTAAACCTATAAATCCCTCCTGATAACTCAACTTTTTGGGCAAGCTTTTCATCACTCCTCCCAATATTTCCTTCTTTAACTTTGCATTCATTTTTAAAATTCTGCTTCTGTGAAAGATTTTTTCTGTGTTAAAGGCACCATATAAATGCAAGTTGTCATCATCCTGGGAAATAGGTTTCAAGCAGAAACCCATGTGATGAGTCTTGAGTGAGGAGAGTATCAAACTGCTGGATAAACCTGAACTGATCTCATCTCTACTCTAACTCTACTAGAAGTTGAAGGCAATCATGGGCATGTTGCAATATCGCATTGGGGAACGTTATTTGGAGATTATACTGTTTCTCTTTGCTAATTGTTACTTTAAATCCATCACGCCTTATCATCTAGACATGGCCTTTTTGGACACAGCAGAGTTCAGATCTCCCCTGGAAACTCTCTGGACTATTGCTTTATCTTTCACCACAAGCATTAACGCACTCTTTGCCTTTGTCCCATGACAGCTTTGTTATTTAATCTCTCCTGCCCTTTTGTTCTCTTCCCCATCAACAACCCTCTCCCACCCCGCTTCACTTGCTTAAAACCAAATTCCTTTCTAACCTTTGCCAGTTCTGATGAAAGGTCACAGACCTGAAACGCTAACTGTACTTCTCTCTCCACAGATGCTGCCTGACCTGCTGAGTATTTCCAGCACTTTCTGTTTTTATTTCAGAGCTCCCCTGCTGGTTCAGTGAGTAAATATAGTGTCATGAACATGTGCTATGCTGAATGATGATTTTTTTTTAATCCATCAGTTGGAAACCTGAATTAAACTTTGAAGAGAAAGCAGGAGACAAAGAACTTTAATTAAACTTTAAAAAAGAAATAGGAGACAAAAAAAAATGATAGATCACTTTTAGCAGCTAAAATGGCCACCGCAATTTGCATCTAAATATCTTACATACAATGTATTGAGGTGGAGACATAGGTCTGGTACAATCTCCAACCAGATCAATGGCTGGAGCACTTTGAATGAGCTACCTGCTTTGCCTTCACTAACAAGACATTAAAAGCAATCTTGGAACATTAATATTGGTGGAGACAGACCACTCAAAGGGTAGACACTGAAACAATAGGACCTGAGCGAGTTTGGAATTCTTAGACCTGATCTAATTAAGGTGCAAAAGAGAGAATACACTGGGCAATCCTGTGACAGACCCTCCATCTGTGTGAAAATTTGCAGTTCCTTCTCTCTACAGCAGACAAGCACCTGAGTTTGACCAGTGAAGGACCCAAGTGTGGTTTGTCTCTATCTCCCTCTCTCTCTCTCTCTCCATCTCTCTCTCTCTCTCCAGGTGACCTGGAAAGTTCAAACCCTGTCTGCTGGCTGCAAAACATCCAATTCTATCATTGCTGCAGACAGAGAGCCCGGGAAGAAAACTATCACTGTTTCCAAGAAAACTCTGAACCAGTTGGCCACCTCTACCAACCAGAAACACTGAATTGGTAAGCACATCCACTGTTTAAAAGAAATAAACTCTGTTGGGGTCAAACAAGGAGAGGGACAATAGGGGGCCTTTTGACCCCCTCCTCACCTGATCCTAACAGCAGTATGTGCTGAGTTACCAGCTCTCCAGCCCTTTGTCACTTCAGACTCAACCCACCTGGGTTTCAAGGTTCAGGCTGCGTAACTGGTCCGGATGCTTCAGCTGGAAGTAAGAAAGAAAGAAGGATTTGTATTTATGTAGCGCCTTTCACAACCTCAGGATATGCCAAAATTCTTTACAGTCAATGAAGTACTTCTGAATTATAGTAACTGCAGTAATGTAGGAAACTCAGCAGCCAGGAGACAATCGTCAGCTCATCTGTTTGAGTGATATTGGTTGACTGATCTAAGCCTGCAACAGGTCTTGGGGCTGCCCCCGGGCTATAGATCATTCCTGATCACCATAAAATCCCACTGTAAAGAACGGATACCGGAAAAGGGCAGGAATGTGCCCTCCACGGTTGATGATCCCGCTACCACACGCTCCCAAACTTCCTAGGCTCCCATGTGATAGAGTTGCCAACCCTCCTGGATTGTCCTGGAGTTTTCACAAATTAACAATTAATCTCCGGGTCACTGCTGTGAACAACTCTGTGAAAATAATCATAAAAGGGTTGCTAAAAAATTGTGTGTTTCTCTTCACTTTCTTTGAACACTTTTGTTGAGTAATTATAATAAAAGTGGAGTTGAGGAAAAGATACTGTTTGACCAGGTGAGGCTGCTGGAGGCAGGAAGTCATGTTGATGAAACCTCCAGGAATACCAGAGCTGGCAACCCCAGTGGGTGACAATAGCCCCGCTTAATTGAGGTGACGCGGGGCAAGCAATGCCAATGTTAGGCCCTCACCCCCACCTTGGCATGAATGAGCACCTTTAGGTACAGGGTGGGTAGGAAATAGAAGACCCAAAGAAGGGACCAATCCCTGGCCAAGCTGAGTTTATTTGAACTTTACACATTTATTAATGAGGTGGAGTCACAGATCACTAAAGAGGCCGTGTGTTTCCTTTTGCACTTGTAGTTTTTCATTCAGACTGGCACGGGAGCTGAGAGCTGCAATAATGCACTTCGAGCAGGGTCTATTCAGACTGCGATAGATTGCACTGTATAAATATTTGCTTAACTCTCTTGTCCTTACATCCAGTCGGTAGGCCATAACACACATGCAGGATTGTTCCCTGAAGCAAGGGGCCCATCCATATTTTAATTGAATAATCACTTTTGTGGAACGATTTGCCAGGCTGTCATTCTCCGCGTCCCTATGTTAAGGGTTGGAGGTGGGGTGGGGGGCAGTGTTTTAGTGGGGAGGGGAGAGGGCTTTGGGGAGAGCATCATGCTCAGACTGGATCCCTGGGGATGTGTGAGGAACAGACACTTCATATAGACAGAAAGCTCCCTGAAAGCTTTCATTGTGGGGATTCTCGGCCCAGCTCCTGCAGATACTAAAGCCCTTGTTGTGGGAACCAGCCTGAATACAGCACCACAGTGAGCCAATCAACCGTGTAAAGTGTCTTAAACTAATGTTATTGACATCGCACCCAGTGGTACTTGAAGGAAGCTTTTTCTATTGGTCCAGACTGAATCCACAGAAAGGGGCCTGGGATATCCTTGAGGCCCTGTGTGTTTGTGTGTGTGTTTTTAATATAATCACGCTGCCTTTTCAAAGGAAAATAAATGATGCTTCATGTTTGTTATCGAGTGCCTAAAACATCTCCCAGGGCCAATTAAATAGGAGGACAGGCTTTCAAAAGGATTTGAAGCTATACAGTCAGGATCTCATGACTGTCTGTGATGAACCAGAACTGGTTCCCTATGGGGAAAATAGAGGGGGAAATCAGAGCGATTGGAATTGGTGTCAGCTGGGTCTACATGTACTCGTACTCCCCATCCCCTACTCCCACCTGCATCTGCCAACAAGCCAGCCTGTATCTCCACAGTGATCACAGTGATGATAGCCCAGAGAATATTTCATAGCTGATTCATGGCCGAGTGTGTCTGTGTAGTACACACTAGGAGGAAAACATGATGAGACATTTACATTGCACACTCACCTTGGTCCTTCCATCCTACATTAATACCATGTCTATAGGTGCTGCTTGACCTTCAAGAGCATGCATGTACTGTATGTGTAATTGAGCATAGCAAAAGGATTTTCCTGTTTCAGAGAAGCTGCCTCAGTTCCTGAGAGGAAGAGTTTCCCTGGTTGGGGCTCATTGGCAGCATAACCTTTAACTCCCTGAGCACTGATATTCCTTCTCTCAGCTCAGGATAGGATCAATCCCAGCTGCAATACACCACCTGGTTGAATAACCTAATGGCACTGGTCAGACTTGCACAGAAGGAAAGTGAGGACTTTTGAAATATAGTCACATAGGAAATGCAACCGCCAATTTGTCATCCAGCAAGGTCAGACAAACAGCAGCTTAATAATGACCAGCTAATCAGTTTTAGTGAAGGCAGTTATATGCTTCTGCATAGACTTCATGTTTAGGTCCCTAGTATGGGACTTGAACACACAACCTTCAGAGTCAGAGGTGAGAGAGCTGCCACAGCTAACATGTGGAAGAAGAGGACGTCGAGGTGGGGGCTGCTAATGTACGGGCCGGGAAATTGGTGCAGACCTCTGTGATCCAGAATGAATTCCAGTAATGGACACATCCCACCACTGACCAATTATGTCTTTTGCTATGAATGGTCACACATTGAATATGCAACACATTCTCTGAACTGCCATCATCCAACTCCCGTCTCAGCACTTATCAGCTTTCCAATAAACAATGCCCTACAAAATCAAAAATCTCCACACAAAGGAAAATTTAAAAAGATTAATATTTATTTATTTCTATTTCGGCGGATGTTGTATGATTGCCTTGTATTTAAGATCTTAGAATGCTATTGAGCTAACTGCCAGGACGCAGTCATGTGATTCTGAGCCAGAGTCACTCTGCAACTGTAACACCCGGAGTAAGGTTCTGTAAATAATTAGCTCTGTACTGTATATAATAGTTTAGCTGTAATAAACCTGTTTGAGATCTTCAACCAACTGGATGCCACGCACCTCATTTGCGTTGCATCAGACAACATAAAAGAAGTCAATACAGCGGACTGAACCCCCTTCTGAGATGGAGCCCATCATTGAACTGGAGGCAGCCTCCCAGCAGCAGGCCAGGTGGCCATTGATGCTTCCTCTCACTCACCCCAACATGCGACGGTCACAGCTGTGGCCGCAAGCCATCCTGTGGAGGGGTTCCCCTTCACAACAATGGTCTGATAGCTGTGGCCATGCATGAGTATTATTTTTTCACAATGCTCCAGAAAGTGCCTCCATTTTAGGTCTCCTGCCTCTCTCAGCAGTACCCACTGCTCCCAGTGGGGCTGCCAGCCAGACATCACTGCGGGCCCTGCTATGGGGTCTTCCACTTCCCCGGTCTGCCCGCCATCCTTAATTGGACGAGGTTCTCAGAGGCCGCCTCCAGAAAGATTGTGAGCAATGTCCTGCCATGGCCACTTCCAAATTCCCACCCTAGAATTGAGGCCGACTTTGGGATCACAACCCAGCCAGGAAAATTCAGCCCCATGAGTTGAAACGCCACCATGGAAATCTGTGAAATTATATCCAAAAACTAGGAATTGTGGACTGCCCACGGAAAAATGACAATGAAAGCCACCAACTGTTGTGAAAAACCCAACTGATTCACCAATATCCTTGAGGGAAGGAAACTTGCCAGCCCTACCTGGTGTGGTCTGTATGTGGCTCCAGCGCCTACACCATATGGCTGACTCTCAGAGCACCTAGGATGGTTAATAAATATTGCTCATGACCCAAGAACAACTAACAAAAAGGCTTTCTTTTCCTTTAGCAACTCCCACCTGAAGGTGGGCAAGGACAGTAGAATGTCAATCTCCTGCCTGCAAGATATCGGCTCTCAGCCTGCTCTCTGATTGGCTTTTCCGGTTCTGGCACTGCACTTGTGAGTTGTGAAACTTGGCACAGTGCAATGCTTGTAGTAAGCAACTGCAATATGCCAGGGTCCACGGTCTCAGTTCCTCTGCTTTCACCATCCTAGGTAGAACAGGAACAAAATAGGGCCTTCAGGTCAGATCAGAAGACATGGTGTGTGTGTCAAGCAGCTAATGTGCAAAGTTTGGACGCAATGTTTAGGAAAGTGAGTCTGCGTAGGAAGAATAACGAGAAATGGAAGATACTTGCTAGATGATGGTCTCCAATCCCCTTCACACCTTCACAGCCAAAGTGAGCAGGGCTAGTTCCTCACTTTGGGACAGCTGTGTCAGGATGGCTGATCCCCACAGGCCTAGGCTTCGGCCTTTCCCTGTAGTTTTGTGTGGCATTAGCTTGTAAACGAAGCAGAACCGAGTGAGTACAGGAGAGCCACAAACAACACTCCAGTACCCAGTCCACCTACGGCCCTATGCCTGGCCATTACAAAGTGGCTTGCATTCTGCTTCTTCTGGCAGAGTTCACTGTGAGCTGCTATATGCAAGATATTATTGTGCCCCCCTAGAATTGCACCCTACATAAGAGTGTTGGGGAATGGGGCCAAGGTTCTCTGCATGCTGCTGGCTTCCTGAAATGCCAGGAGGTTCAACGTTTCGATTTGGTTCACATGTTCTGATAATACTCCTGAACATCCCACTTGGGAATACTGCATTCTCTCACTCTGTAACCACTGCCCATGCAGCTTGGACCCTCTGCATCAACCGATGGTGTCCATCAGCTCTGAGGTAGACAGCCTTCTTTTTTTTGTCGCTCAGAGATTATCCACCCTGCCCTTTGGAGGATTCATTAGAAACTGCTTTACCCAGAGATTGGTAAGAACATGGAACTCGCTACCACAAGGAGTAGTTGAAGCAAACAGCAAAGACACATTTAAGGAGAAGCTAGATAAACACATGAGGGAGAATAGAAGCTTTTGTGGATGGGATTTAGATGAAGAGGAGTGGGAGGAGGCTTGTGTGGAGCATAAATACAGGGATAGACTGGCCTGTTTTTCTGTTTTTGTGCTGTAAATTGTATGCAATTCTATTTCTCTTTGCATCCAGTTCCGCCCAAACCTGTGTGGTTCAACATATTATGGGAGGGATGAACTAAAATTGTTACAGGAAGATCCCATCACTCCTAATACTAAATGTGATTGTCTTGGTGAAGGTGTTTAAATTGTTCAAAAGCTTAATCTTTACAAGGCTCCAAGCTGCTTGTCATTTCCCCAAGACACCCAGTTGTGTGTGACAGCCCACCAACAGCGTGAGGCATCGCCAATTTTATCAACTGATTTAAAACCTGACATCAAAGGGCAAAGCTCAGCTCAGGAGAGTTGAGCCTGCAGTAAGTGTCATAAATCCACACCAAATCATCCCAGAAAGCTTAGACTTCATCTGAATTTGTGGAGTAGGTTGTTGTGTTCAAATATTGCGTGGAACGAAACCCAAAACTTTTCAACACCATGCGATTCCAGAGTTTCATTGTAAAAGTTTTGATAAAAGTTTAAATTGCAGAGAAGAAGTTTTGACATCGGCCATATGATCCACTACAAGTCAGGGCTGGCAATTCCTCTGACAGGGTCCTCTTGGCTGGGCTCTGCCTGGGGTCCATTCAACCGTACAGGTTGTCGTCTGCCTTGTACATAGCTCTCTCCACTACTTTCCAAAAGGATTTTTTTTTGCACTCAGTAAAATGCTCCAAATTCCCAGTCTAAACAGTTTCAACACACCACAACTTAACAATGAGCTTTATTCATCCTGACTGACTGCTGCCACCGGGGATGAAGCTCATTAGGACTGAGCTCTAGGCCCAACTCCAAATCCCAGCTGACCTAACACCAGACCATTCAGAAGGATTCAGGCAAATCCGAGTTGGTGCATTGGAGAGGCCCATCAACCACCTCTGTCACAGTTCCCACAAGACACAAGATCAAACCTATCAACTGATACATGATCCTTCTCCCTCATCTCTTTTCTGTCCTAGAAACATAAAAACATGTCATTCAGCCCCATTAACTTGTTCTGCCATTGAATTAGATCATGGCTAACTATACCTCAACACAGTGTTTGTCTCCTAGTCCAACTCATTCTTTCCCAGGATCTAAAAATTGGAACAACAACAACTTGTATTTATGTAGCACTTTTAACGCAATAACACGTCCCAAGGCACTTCACAGGAACATTATAAAACAAAGAATGACACCGAGCCAAAATCTTGTTCAAAGAGGTATGTTTTAATGAGTGTCTTAAAGGATGTTACGATCAGATGAGGAGGGGTCCTTCTCCTTGTTTGACCGTAACAGGGTTTCTTTCTTTTAAAAAGTGGATATGCTTATCAATTCAGTGAAGTGTTTAACCACTTATGTGCTATGATCATAAAAGAACCAAACAGACAAGTTTTCTTGAATTTAACAAGAATGAGGTTAGTTTTATTGTACTTTAAAAAACGATCTAAGTAAAATAATAAACAATGCTCCAACTTTTACACACACACACACACGCATGCACACACACACACACACACACACACGCATACACACACACACACGCATACACACACATACACAAATAGGTTACAGAGTCCAGAAGAATGGATTTGTTGGATTAGAGTCTGGAGTAATGAAAAAGAGTATACAGTCTGTGGAGATTGGTAACTCAGTTGTCTTCTGGATGAACTTGGTGGTCCTGAGGTTTCTGGCTTATAGATGTGGCCAACTGGTTCAGGGTTTTCTTGGAGACAGTTATGCAGATGGTTTCCTTCACTGGGTCTCTGTCTGCAGCAATGATAGCCTTGGATAGTTATAGCCAGCAGACAGGGTTCGAACTTGCAAGTTGGTCTGGAGAGAAAGAAAGAGAAAGGGAAGAACCCCACTTAGGTCCTTACTGGTCAGACTCAGGTGCTTGTCTGTCTACAGAGGGAGAAAGCAGCTAGCTTAACACACTGATTGTGAGTCTGTCACATGATGGCTCAGTGTGTATTCTCTCTCTTGCAACTTAGTTCATGTCTAAGAATTCCAATCTCTCTCAGGGTCCCATTGTTCCAGTGATTACATTTTGAATGGTCTGTCTCCACCAGTGTTAATGCTCCAAAATTGCCTTTAGTGTCTTGTTAATGAGGACAGGACAGGTAGTCCATTCATAACTCCCAGGCCATTGTTCTGGTTGGAGACTGACCAGACCTTACATCTCCACCTCAATACATTCGAATGTAGGGTATTTTGATGCAAATTGCGTGGCCATTTTAACTGCTAGCAGTCACCTTTTGTCAGTTTTTTAAAGTTTACTTCAGGTTTCCAACCAATGGATTCATGGATCATAGCACGTGTTTATGACAAGAAGGAAAGTGAGATAGTGAGGCAGAGAGGTGTAGGGAGGGTATTCCAGAGCATGGGGCCCAGGCAACTGAAGGCTTATCCACCAATTGTGGAGCAATTAAAATCAGGGATGCACAAGAGGCCAGAATTAGAGGAATGCAGATATCTTGGAGGGTTCTGGGACTGGAGGGGAGTACAGAGGTAGGGAGGGGTGGGGCCTTGGAGAGATTTGAAAACAAGGATGAGAACTTTAAAATCAAGACGTTACTTGACTGGAAGCCAATGTATGTCAGCAAGCACAAGGGTAATAAATGAACGGGACTTGGTGTGCGTTAAGATGTGGGCATCAGAGTTTTGGATGACCTCAGGTTTTTGCTACCTCCATGGCCTTTAAAAAAACACACTCAGCATCATTTAATCACTACGTATATATTTAAGGTACAAATCGTATAGATGTCAGCTGCAGCTCAGTGAGTAACACTGTCATCTCTGAGTCAGAAGGTGATGAGTACAAGTCCAACTCTAGAGACTTAAGCACAATAATCCAGGCTGACACTCTGGGGCAGTGCTGAGGGACTCCTGTGCTGTTGAAGGTGCCGATTTCAGATGTGGTGTTAAACTAAGACCCTGTGTCCCCTCTCAAGCGGATGTAAAAGATCTTGTAGCACTATTTGAAAAAAAGCAGTTTAGTTCTCCCAGTGTCCCAGCCAATATTTATCCCTTAACCAACAAGAACTAAATCAACAAAAACAAAAACAAGAACTAAATCAGATTAACTACTAAATATCACATTGCTTGAGTATTGCTAATAAAAGAGACATGCTGTCAAAGCTTTTCGCCTTGCACTCATCAGGACAAACGCAAGAGTGCCAAATTTCAAAGGGAGCAACAATTTATACTGCATGAGAAAAGTGTGCTGATTGGTTGACAAGTCAACTCTGATCGGTCAAGGCGTTGCCATGGAGAATGCATCAGGCAGTCAGAAAGAGTCACTTGATCTCCTGCACCCTCTGTTGGTTATGGAGCAGCATTAGTGTGTCCAAGAATAGGTTGACCATGTCCCATCCATTTCAACTTTGTGACACAAGAAGACCCAAGAAAGGGCAAGACAAGAAAATGTCCCTAGAAAGCCGACAGCTTGCCTAGTGACTCAGTGGGCAAATGGACTAGTGATGGCCAGGTTTGACCTCTGCTTTAATTGGATCAGATGTGGATGTCACCATGGCCAACTCACAGCAATCCCCTCTCCAATATTTGTCAGATTTACCCTCGTGATTTTCAACTGGACGGAAACAGAAGAAAAGGAATAATGAAATTTTAGGCTATGATGGCAGCTGAATTAAGAGGAACCATCCACATCAACCTGATTAGCAAGCCTCAGGAGGAAAGAAGAAATTCTGATGGAAGATGGTAATCAGAATTATCTGTGGATATTTTGTTTAAAAATAAAGACTCTGAGGTCTAGAGTCCTCTTTCACTACTTTGCAGCTGAATGCTGGTGTTGCCAGGGTCCAGCTCTGAGAATGCAGATTAGTGTAAACAATTCAGAAATACAAAATCATGAGAGGGTGGATAGCAAGAAGCTTTTTCCCAGAGTGGGGGATTCAATTACTAGGGGTCACGAGTTCAAAGTGAGAGGGGAAAAGTTTAGGGGGGATATGCATGGAAAGTTCTTTACGCAGAGGGTGGTGGGTGCCTGGAACGCGTTGCCAGCGGAGGTGGTAGACGCGGGCACGATAGCGTCTTTTAAGATGTATCTAGACAGATACATGAATGGGCAGGAAGCAAAGAGATACAGACCCTTAGAAAATAGGCGACATGTTTAGATAGAGGATCTGGATCGGCGCAGGCTTGGAGGGCCGAAGGGCCTGTTCCTATGCTGTAAATTTTCTTTGTTCTTGTTCTTTGTTCTTTAAGACCATTCAAAAAGGCCTCAGGCTCAGAGATGGCCCAGCAACATCCTGTGCCAGATAACATTGACCAACATTTAGAATGTGACCTTTTCTGTATTGAAGCATCATACGACACTTCACACAAGTGAGAATTGACTTTGAACCACAGGAGGAGGGGGCACTGAGGGTAAAATTACAGGTAAGTTTTGAGGAGGCTTCTGAAGGACGAGGGGAGGTGACAGTCCAGGATTGAAATACATCCCTCACCCTGGGTACAACCCCTCATCCTGGTACGTCGATTCACCCTCACCCTGGCGCACTCCTCAACCTCAGCGCACCCCCCTAATCCTGGGTACACCCCCCTCGCTCTTTATCACGCCTCACCCTGGGACAGGCAGCGAGTGCAGTCTCCACAACCCCAGGGTAACTAGACAGTTATATGATGATGCCCCACCCCACTAATCCCAGGCAAGTGAGAAACGTTGATCATTGTGGAGGTTGTGGACAAGCAGCAGTAGCCGAGGCCAGAAGGTTAACAGACCATCAGGGAAATGGTTTGCTGTGGATCATTTTCCCATGTGAAAGGGGTCAATCTTTTTTGGGGAACTTCTGATTTCCATCTCAGAACAACACCCAAACACAGTGAAATACATTGATGGCAGTTTTGTTCTTCACATTCAGTGGAGTCCTGCGTGTTCTCAAAGGTTTGGACCCTCTGCCTGTCCGTGAAATTGCAGCCTGGCGGTTGCTAATGACGGAGTGAAATGACTGAACTGCCTGTGCAATAGCAGCAGCTCCTAGCAACAGTAAAAGTAAATATTAGTTGGACACCTCAAGATCTGGAATGTAAATCTTTTGGCAGGTCATACTGTGCTGGTGAACAGGGTATGGCTGATCACTCTGCTCTCTGAAACCTTGTGCAGACTCTCTCCAAGTGAACGGCCATTCCCATTCCTGAATGCAAATGCTCTGTTTAAACCCTGCAATGTTAATTAAATACTGAATAATTTACAGAAGTTACCCATGGAAACAGGCCATTCGGCCCGTCTAGACAATGTAAGTGCTTATCCTCCCCACGAGCAGATTGTCCTATTCAGATTTCTCCACCCTGTTCCCAAATGCCTTTGTCCAATTTTCTTTAATCCACCTATTCAATCGCATTTTGAATGTCAACATAGTTACTGCCTCCACCACCAAACCTCGAAGTGAATTCTGCAGCCTTACAACTCCGTGTGAAGCGTTTTCTCCTGCTCCAGTTCTGAATCTCTTTCATTTAACCTTGTATCTATGGCCCATTAGTTCTTTACACTTAATTATATGAAACAGCTTCAACCTACCCTATCCCATCCTTTCATTATGTTAAGCAATTCTCTCAGATCGTTCCATAATTTGCATTATTCTAATGGAAAAAAACCCTGTTTTTTCAAATCTGTCTTATATTTCAATATGTCTGACTCCATTCTAGTGTAACTGTATTGGATCTTGTCTCTAAAGCCTCAAAATCCTTCCCATCGTTGGAGCCCACTGAGGTGTTATTAAAGTTTCATATTGGCTCATCATTACCTCTTGGCTTTCATATTCCATATACCCCTGTGACAAACCCTAGAATTCCATTAGTTAGCTCGTCTACAGTCTTGTCAACCTGAGGCACTGCCTCTGATGACCTGTCAATCCATATCCATATCCCGCATCATCGAGTCTGTGGGTTCCCCTCCAAGCCACATACCATCCTGACTTAGAACTATATCGCCATTCCTTAACTGTTGCTGGGTTAAAATCCTGGAACTCCCTCATGTGGACTGCAGCGGTTCAAGAAGGCAGCTCACCACCACTTTCTCAAGGGCAATCAGGGATGGGCAATAAATGCTGGGCTAGCCAGCGACGTCCAAATCCCATGAAAGAATGAAAAAAAAATTCAGAGTAAAATTACTAATTTTTTGCTAAAATGTATCACCTCACACTTCGTGACACTGAATTCAATGTCACTTTTTAGCTCGTCTTATCAATATCCATGTTCACTTTCCTTTCATCTTCTCATGATCTAATCTTGACATAGTTTTTGTCACCACTATTAACCCTGGAAGTGAATTCCACATCTGTGAGTTCATACAGCACTCCCTCCAGGCCTATATCCACATTGATACACACAGCGAACAGAAGTGCCCCCAGAACTGAATCCTGTGGAACACCATGAAGCATTTTCAACTGCTCTGAAAAACTGCCCTTAACACCTCTTATCTCCCTTCTAACCAATTTTTTATCCAGTTTTCT
Source organism: Heterodontus francisci (assembly GCF_036365525.1). Lineage (NCBI taxonomy): Eukaryota > Metazoa > Chordata > Chondrichthyes > Heterodontiformes > Heterodontidae > Heterodontus > Heterodontus francisci. The sequence goes on from NC_090392.1 coordinate 49,541,488, forward strand.
CTCCTCACCACCACCACCTCCCCCCCCCCCCCCCCCCCCACCAACCAATTCCTTACTCCTTAATCTTCTCTAGTAATCTCCCATGTGGGATCTTGTCAAAGGCTTTCCTAAAGACCATGTACTGCATTTCCCCCACCTACCACGTCTATTACCTCCTCAAAGAATTGTATGAGATTTGGCAAGCATGTCTGTCCCTTTAAGTCTCTGCTGGCTACTTCCAACTGGCATGTGCTGTGTACAACAGAGTGAGAGCTGCCAAACTAACCTTGGTGAGATGCTGCAGTACATCCTATAGAATGTACATACTGTAGGTGGATATTGAGTTCAGTGGCAGGGGCACCAGTCAAGTGAACTGCTCTGTCCAGGATGGTGTTCAGCTTCTTGAGTGTTTTGCAGTTGCATCATCCAGGTAAGTGATAGTATTCTATCATCTCCTGACTTGTGCCTTATAGTTGGTGGAGAGGCTTTGAAGGGTCAGGAGGTGAGCCACTTGTCAAAGAGTACCCAACCTTTGACCTGCTCTTGAAGCTACAATGCTGACATAGCTGATCCAATTTAGCTTCTGGTCAGTGGTGGCCCCCAGGATATTGATAGTGGGGGAGTCAGTGACAGTCAACCATCACCCACACACATATCTGGCAGCAGGGCTCACTGGACAGTGATCAGAAGCAGGAACCCTGGCTGATTTGTTTCCTAGTTGACGGCAACGAAGCCAGTTGTAATATACCCCGGGTGAGATCAGCTCACTCAACGCAGACCAGGAATCAAACCTGAAATCTTGTGGGGTAAAGGATATTGGCCTGGAATTTCCTTGCAGCTGTTTGGGCTCTGCAGCAGGAACCTTATTTACATACATATACAAGATTTTTACTATAATTCTAGCAAAGCTCTGGTGATGGATCAAAGATAGTTCCAAAGAATCCCAGCCAATAGCCTAAGTTGAAGCCCAGTGTGACCAATTAGATCAATTAAAACTTGGTGCAAGTTATCCCCTTTGCCTTCCTTTAATGTTAGGAAGCACATATGGCATTACTTGTACCATGAACTTGTTGTACTTAGTTTTGTTATAACGTGCAGCTATCTCCCCTCACTATATAGGCCTATCAAAACCTAATTACAAAGAAACCTATAGCATTTACTTCAGGTTATCAGCAATTGTTGTAAATGGTCGCATGCCCAATCAGAGGTATAGCTAGTAACATAAAGATTGTACAACTCTCTCAACCATTGTTTTCTTTCCCTCCTTCCACAATTGGTCCCACTTGGCTTTTCACCCTCCCACCTTCCTGATGTTACCCTACATTACAACAGTGACTTCAAAAATACTTCATTGGCTGTAAACTGCTTTGGGGCATTCTAAAGTTGTGAAAGGCGAGATGTAAATGCAAATTATTTCTCTCTCTCCTTTACCATCCCCTCACCCTCCAGCCCCAACCATACAACTCTGGGAGTTGAGTGTAGGTGACAACTTTGCAGGCATTTCTGTACATGTGACATCCTCAACTCTGGACAACATGATATTGAACAAGAAAGACCATGAATCCCTCCCTGTTCTGCTGATCTATAGCTGAATTAATGTCACAGTCCATTGAGAATATTGTATTTACCTTTTGCTGTCTCTGTGCCCTACTCTAATTGCAAGGGTTTTGTGATCTGTCTGTTTTGGTGGTTAGGTTGCTAGGTAGAGCTTCTTGTAGTGAAGGATGTTTCATTGAAAGGGGGGTGACGGGCCATCTTCTGCTAACACATTATGATAGCAGCAGAGCTAACACCCTCAAGGCCAAACAAAACTGCATGGGAGTCAGTGGAGCATATTTGGATGAAGGATATTGGCGGGATGGATGGCAGTGGGAATTGGTGGTAAATAAAGCAAGAGGAAAATGAAAGTGGTTGAACATGAATCAAAAAATTGCAGTGGGGGTTGTGGGGATGGTGAAAATGTCAGTAATGCCATCCTATGCAGAATACACAGTTTCTTCCTTGTGCAGTGGATAGCAGGACTAACAAGGAATGCTATTTATTCTGTTCTAATGTAGGTGCATATTGTGGGCCTCCATGATTGCCGGTTATTCCACATTGGTAAGAGTTAGTATCTGCCCAGAAGCTCCAAAACCAAGAAAAATTCATGATATAACACATACATAATATATATTTTCATTCATTAATGGAATGTAGCCATTTCTGGAAAGGCCAGGATTTAACACCCAATGCCGGTTTTCCCTTGAGAAGGTGGTGGTGAGCCTTCTTCTTGAGCCATTGCAGTTCCCATGGTGAAGGTACTCCTACAATGCTGTTAGGTAGGGAGTTGCAGGATTTTAATGCAGCGACAGTGATATTGTGAATTCTGAGTAGAGTAATGATACTGTGGCCATGGTCGCCTTATGCTGGCAAAGATGTCATGGAGCATGAACATAGCATTTTTGAAAGGGGAAGAGCTCCATGTATTGAGGAGAGTGTGGAACAAATCAGAATGGCCCCCAATTCTGAGTCAATTCATACCGAGAAATCTGGAGATTGCTCCTATTGGCCAGAACCAGTCAGCACATTGGGAAGTTCCTTAGCAACCGATTAGCAACATGCTGGTAGAAGTCTACAGGAAGTAAGAAATAGCAAAGTTGAATATTTTGATTAATGAGGCAGCTCCATAAAAATAAAGGTCTTGTTAGCAGTTAATCTGAGCAGTGTTCCGTGTGTTAACTTATAGATGCTTCACATGACATGAGCAGATCCACATCACCAGCTGGTAACCAAAGGCTGCCAACAAGCTGGGTATCAGAGTACTACCACCAATAAAAAGACTTTTACGCCAAACTTAGTTGCCAATCTAAACAACAAGCAAGCTCTTCAAATTTTGACAATTGCGACAATGTAATTCATTAATAATTAATTTGAATTTTCTAATACTCACCCCCCTTACTCTCAATGGACTATTCCCCTGATGATGTCATGGGTTGTTCTTGGCATTATCTGTTTATCAAATGACATCACCCAGTGGAACACGCTAATGCAAAAAGAGGGGAGCTGGCAACAAAACATGAGGTAAAGTTTCAGGAAGCTGAACAGTACCACAATTCCTGTTTTTCTTTAAGTTTGTATTTAACTTTGGGATTTATGTGAACTTTATGAGGTAAAATAAACTAATAAAGTATTAAAGAAATGTTGAATCACATGACCAAGCTGTTCCTTTATGGCAGGAGAAATGTTTCTCTTGGATGATGCCTACCAGCATGTGCCTCCGATCCAGGGTTTTGTTTTTGTGTGTCAAGGGACACCAGCCTTACTCACAGCCTTACTTTCAGCTGCCTATTTGATGATCAAGAAACTGGTTTCAATGCCAGAGGTTTCTGATTCATTTTATCGAAGACAGGGTTTAAGCATCTGCTCGGTAAATCCGACAGCTTGTAACATAAGATTCAGAATCCTTCACCCACATCCCTTCACAGGATGGGAGTGATGTCTTGGAGGATGAGATCTAGTGAAGCAAAATATTTTAAGAGCTGGCCCACATGTCATTGCTCAGATATCTCCTTAGATTTAATTGCTGGAGGCTGTTTACTTCTGCTCCAAAAATAATGAAGAAATGCTTCATTTATCATTGTAACTTAGAACCTATTAACAAAATCATGGGAACGTATGGCTTGGAACGGGTGAACCTTGATGTAGCCTGATTCAGCCAGGCCTGGTTCAGCCTGGCTCTGTTCAGTTTTCTCCCAAACAAAATCTAAAATTACAGATAATCTACAGCACAGACCAGGTCGTTCGGCCCAGTTGGTCTCTGCCAGTATTTATATTCCACACTAGCTTCCTCCCACTCTAATTTCTTCTTTCCATCCTGCCCCCATACCCCTCTATTCCCTTCTTCCTCATGTATGCATCAAGCCTCTCCATAAATTTGTCAATGCTCACCAGTTCAACAACTCCAGCAAGTTCCGCATTCTCACTACCTTTTCTACAAAGAAATTCCTCATAAGCTCTTCATTTGATCTGTTAGTAGCTCTTATTTTTATGCCAGATCAATGATGATCAAATTGAATGGCAGAACAGACTCAAGGGGCTGAATGGCCTCCTCCTGTTCCTATTCCCTTTGTTCTGCACTCATCGATATGTGGAAACAGTTTCTCCACATCAACCCTATTGAATCGCTTCTTCATTTCAAAGAACTCGATCAGGTCTGCTCTCGCTCTTCCCGTCTTTCAATGCTCAATCTCTCTGATCAATCCTGGTAACATCCTTGTAAGACTTTGTGGTACTTTCTCCAGTGCAGAGCAGGCTCTAATTTTCAGCATGTGGGGATGAGAGAGACTCAGTGCTCCCCCTCAGATAGCACCGGACTGTCCAGCCTGTAAGGTGGGGGGTGGTGGGGGAAGGCTAATAAAAGTAATTTAAAAACAGTAAATACCTTTCTCCGAGCCTAAATTCATGAGATGGGCCCCACTCCCACCAATCCTGAGGACAGGGTACCTCTTCCTTCTCAGTGTGCCAACTCAGAAGATGCCTCTGAGATGTTGAGAAACTCCCCCTCTCGAGAGGGATTCATTGGGTGAAGGAGAGCTACCATTTTAGAATTTATTTCCATATAACTTCTTCATCACCATATTAAGACAGAATATTTTGGCATGTTCTTCTCCTGTCAGTTGAAAGTAGTCCATATCTGTCCTTTATAGTGATACTGTAATTATATGTTTAATAGTCTTTTTCACGTTTCTTCCAGATCCCTTTCCAGGTCCTCAAAATACACCAAATTTCATGTATCTGCTCAAACTTCTGCTTTTCCAGTGATTCATTTCACATTGCACCATCTCTAAGCTCTTTCTTGCTCTGATCAACAAACTGAGATTCCTAGATTGGATGGTGAGTCTTCAATCCAAACTGAATCTCCACACCATAGCTGACTATTTCACCATTTATACCTGTTTGCTGGTACTGTACTTGCTTCAGAAAGTTTATAGGAGGATTGTAATTGAATGGTTGTTGTCATTAACAAATCATGTTTCGACAAATTGACTGCAGGAAAATTACACCCAGCAATACCTTTAATTAAATTCTACAAAAAATAGTTACTGACTTTTTTTTGTAAAAGAGGAAACTACACACCTTAATGTATTGATTTCATTGTAACACATGCTCCACTGAGCTAGTGTCCATCAGTTGGATCAGTTGGTCACATTCTTGTCTCTGAGTCAGAAGGTTGTGGGTTCAAGCTTCAGCACATGATGTCAGCTGATGCAGTCCTGAGGGTGTGTCGGAGATGTCATCTTTTGGTTAAGCTTGAAGCCCTGATTTCCTACTCAGGTGGACGCCAAAGAACCTATGGCACTATTGGAAGAAGAATAGGGAGTCTTCCAGTCTCCTGGTCAATATTTCACTCCCATTTAACACACCAAAATAAAATAGGCTATTTCATTGCTGTTTGTGGGATCTTGCTGTGCACAAAGCGATTGCTTTGTTCCCCTCCATTAGAACAGTGAGTGCACTTCAAATAAAATATGTCATTGAGTGTGAAGCACTTTGGGATGTCTTGAAGACATAATCAGCTCTTTATTTAAGATTGCTGAGACAGTTTGACTGCATTTGGAACTCATCCACACTCTTCACTCATGAAGACTTATATGAAGAATTCATTTATCAAAGGAGTCATTTACTGATCATCCCATAATATTTCTACACAGTTTCCTCAATAAAGGCCTGGTCATGAACATTCCATTTATTGTCTACGGAAAATATTTATTTTAATCCCCTTGGTGATGGAATGAACATCCAGTAGGCAATGTCTCAGGCTGGTTTAGCAAACATGGAAATGGTACATAACTCTTTTATAAACAGTGTGTGTCGCTTGGAAAACATCGTACACATTTTGCTGTGGGTTATCGATAGTACCAGAATTATCTCTCATCTGCTTATCATTGGAAGTGGGCCCAATGTACCCTGAGTTTAGACAGGATCAGGTGGAGCTTTCCTATCCCTCTGCACCACCTTTACCCAAAGTGAATTATGATGATGTATGGTCACTGTTGCTATATTTATCCCTTAACCAGCATCACTGAAACAGATTATCTGATCACTATCACACTGCTGTTTGTGGGATGGTGCTGTGTGCAAATCAGCTGCCGTGTTTCCTACTAGAACAGTAACCACACTTCAGAAGTGCCGCAATGGCTGTGAGACACTTTGGGACCTCCTGAGGTTGTGAAAGGCGCTAGACAAATGCAAGTCTTAACATAGACAAAGAAGACAGCATTGTGCACATAGCAAAGTGTGACAAATGGCAATGAGACAATCGGCCAGTTAATATACCTTCAGTGGAGTTGGAGAAGGGAGAGATGTTGGGCATCAGGGTCGGGGGTTTACCCCACTCTTCCAATCGTCCGATGGGATCTTTTACATCTCCCTTTACAAATAGATAGGGCCTCGCTTTAACATCTCATGCAAAGGACTGCACCAACAGTGTAGCCTAAATTATGTCCTCAAGTCCTGGAGATGAGAGCACTACAAACTAAGGCAAGTATATGTGAAAAGAAAGAAAAATAGAAAAGGCTGAAAATTCTCAGCAGCTCAGGCAGCATTTGTGGAGAGAGAAATGACCTTTCGTTCTGATGAAAGTTCATCAACTTGAAACATTAACTCTGGTCCTCTCAGCACTGATGCTGCCTGACCTGCCAAGAATTTCCAGCATTTTCTGCTTTTCTTTCAGATTTCCAGCGTCTGCAGTATTTTGCTTTTGTAAATATGAAGAGAAGTTGAGGGAAGATGCGAGAAAGCATTCCCGGCCCTGAAACAGGGAGAATCCTTACTCTCGTTGAATTCAGTACGTAGAGAGTTAAGACACTTGGCAAGAGATCAAAAGCCCACAAAAACATGTTTGATTTGCAAGCCTGTGGAATCTGTGTGTATTTTGCTTTGTAACTGACACTCTCCTGGATGTTCCTTCTGAATAGTTAGAGCTCTGCTGTTTCTGCAGGTATTTATCAGGAAATAACAGCCTGGCAGGCCCTATTCTATCTGCCGGTTTGAAAGTTCACCTCCTCCAACCCTCCCCCCGCTATAGAGCTGTTAGCTCAAACATGTGCAATTGGAAACAGCGCACAAATATGGTGAATACTTTGCCCCTGTGAATGGCCTGTGCAATTCACCCATGTCCAGAGTGCATTGGAGGTATCTCACCTTCAGGAAGCAAACCCTTGTCATCGCTACACAGTGGATCTTCTATGGGGAACAACAGCCAGAGCTCCCATTTCAACAAGAATTCCTGCCATTTACAGGAAAATGAATCAGGATGTGTGAATACATGAAACAGGGAACCCCATTACCCCACGTACCCACTATCCCTGAGGCGGGGACTCGTGGAGGAGGCGAGCAGTACTGCTAGGAATGGGAGCCAGGTTGTGCTCCTGCTAAGAAAGCCGGCACCCTGTTTGCTTTCTGCAGCCTCACTGGTCAAGCAGTTGTCCCTTTCCATTACTGTCACTCACCTCACTCTGTGACACTATGAGGGAGGCATTTGTTACATATAGCTCCACGCCCCAGATGAAGTTGTGAAAAGTGTCTCCTGGGACTTCATGCTGCTCTCTCTCTCTCCTCACAAATGCAGAGAAATAAGAAGAAAAAGGTAAAAACACAAATCAGTAATCAAAAGAGGAAAACAGAAAGTGGGGGGAAGTGAGAAGCTATGAGTCTGATTTGTGTTGCGTGAGTTTACTTTGGGGGTAACCATTCCTTGAGACTGTCCCTGGGATTCTGCTAATTGTGAATTCCCAGCCAGTGATGCTCCGGCCACCATCTGTAATTGATGGAATTTGGTGAGCTGGGAGCAAGCAATTTTATAATATGCGTTCACACTCAGCGTCAGGCAGCAGGAACACTCAATCCCTTATTCCAACTAGATGCTTGGTGGTTGGTAGGGTGGGGAATGACAAGATTGGGAGACATCTGCTTCTGCAGGGAGAGGAAAGGGATTCAGCACCCCCTATGACCCATCCATGGAAGTTGACTCCCTATCCTGCAGTATAAAGGAAATATGATTTTTCCAAGAGTGCTATGTGGGATACAACATTTAGGATGACTCCTAACTTAACATCAGAGCCTCCATTCTTTTCCGTGCAGAACACGCAGCGTTTCCCCAGACGTGTTAGTGAGCCATTATCAAATCTCTCAACAGTTGTTTGAATTCAAAGCTCCCTAAATTTTCAGCTTTCCCAAAGAATCCCAAATTTGCCAATGGCTATGTTGCTGCTTGAGTGTCAGACTTGCACTGCGCTCATAGGTTAACACGGAACTCACAGGTTTACACTGAATCCACAGGTTTACACTGAATCCACAGGTTAACAGTGAGCACACATGTTTAAACTGAGTAACTTTCAGTTCACAGGTTTACACTGAGATCACAGATTAACGCTCAATGCATCGATTAACAATGAGCTCAGAGGTCGACACAGTGTCACTCAGAGCTCACAGGTTAAAACTGAGTACACTGGATTACCCTAAACAAACAGGTTAACACTGAGTTCACAGGTAAACATTGAGCTCACAGGTTTACACTGAGCTCACAGGTTAACACTGAGTTCACAAGTTTACACTGAGCTCACAGGTTAACATTGAGCTCACATGTTTACACTGAGCTCACAGGTTTACACTGAGCTCACAGGTTAACACCGAGTTCACAGGTTTACATTGAGTTCACAGGTTTACACTGAGCTCACAGGTTAACACCGAGTTCACAGGTTTACATTGAGTTCACAGGTTTACACTGAGTTCACAGGTTTACACTGAGTTCATAGGTTAACACTGAGTTCACAGGTTAACACTGAGTTCACAGGGTTACACAGAGTTCCCAGGTTTACACTGAGCTGACAGGTTAACACCGAGTTCACAGGTTTACACTGAGCACACAGGTTAACACCGAATTCACAGGTTTACACTGATCTCACATGTTTACACTGAGTTCACAGGTTTACACTTGAGTTCACAGGTTAACACTGAGTTCACAGGTTAACACTGAGCTCACAGGTTAACACCGAGTTCACAGGTTTACACTGAGCTGACAGGTTTACACTGAGCTCACAGGTTAACACTGAGTTCACAGGTTTACACTGTGCTCGCAGGTTTACACAGGGCTGAAATGTTTACACTGAGCTGACAGGTTAACACAGAGCTCACAGGTATACACTGAGTTCACAGGTTAACACTGAGTTCACAGGTTAACACTGAGCTCACAGGTTTACACTGAGCTCACAGGTTTACACTGAGCTCACAGGTTAACACTGATCTCACGTGTTTATACTGAGTTCACAGGTTTACACTGAATTCACAGGTTTACACTGAGCTCACAGGTTTACACTGAGCTCACAGGTTAACACTGAGCTCACAGGTTAATATTGAGCTCACAGGTTTACACTGAGTCCATAGGTTAACACTGAATTCACAGGTTAACATTGAGCTCACAGGTTTACACTGAGCTCACAGGTTAACACTGAGTTCACAGGTTAACATTGAGTTCACAGGTTAACATTGAGCTCACAGGTTTACACTGAGTTCACAGGTTAACACTGAGCTCACAGGTTAACATTGAGCTCACAGGTTAACACTGAGTTCACAGGTTTACACTGAGTTCACAGGTTTACACAGAGTTCACAGGTTTACACTGAGCTCACAGGTTTACACTGAGCTCACAGGTTAACACTGAGTTCACAGATTAACACTGAGTTCACAGGTTTACACAGAGTTCCCAGGTTGACACTGAGCTGCCAGGTTAACTTCGAGTTCACAGGTTTACAATGAGTTCACAGGTTTACACTGAGCTCACAGGTTAACACCGAGTTCACAGGTTTACATTGAGTTCACAGGTTTACACAGAGTTCCCAGGTTTACACTGAGCTGACAGGTTAACACCGAGTTCACAGGTTTACATTGAGTTCACAGGTTAACACCGAGTTCACAGGTTTACATTGAGTTCACAGGTTTACACTGAGTTCACAGGTTTACACTGAGTTCATAGGTTAACACTGAGTTCACAGGTTAACACTGAGTTCACAGGGTTACACAGAGTTCCCAGGTTTACACTGAGCTGACAGGTTAACACCGAGTTCACAGGTTTACACTGAGCACACAGGTTAACACCGAATTCACAGGTTTACACTGATCTCACATGTTTACACTGAGTTCACAGGTTTACACTTGAGTTCACAGGTTAACACTGAGTTCACAGGTTAACACTGAGCTCACAGGTTAACACCGAGTTCACAGGTTTACACTGAGCTGACAGGTTTACACTGAGCTCGCAGGTTAACACTGAGTTCACAGGTTTACCCTGTGCTCGCAGGTTTACACAGGGCTGAAATGTTTACACTGAGCTGACAGGTTAACACAGAGCTCACAGGTATACACTGAGTTCACAGGTTAACACTGAGTTCACAGGTTAACACTGAGCTCACAGGTTTACACTGAGCTCACAGGTTTACACTGAGCTCACAGGTTAACACTGATCTCACGTGTTTATACTGAGTTCACAGGTTTACACTGAATTCACAGGTTTACACTGAGCTCACAGGTTTACACTGAGCTCACAGGTTAACACTGAGCTCACAGGTTAATATTGAGCTCACAGGTTTACACTGAGTTCATAGGTTAACACTGAATTCACAGGTTAACATTGAGCTCACAGGTTTACACTGAGCTCACAGGTTAACACTGAGTTCACAGGTTAACATTGAGTTCACAGGTTAACATTGAGCTCACAGGTTTACCCTGAGTTCACAGGTTAACACTGAGCTCACAGGTTAACATTGAGCTCACAGGTTAACACTGAGTTCACAGGTTTACACTGAGTTCACAGGTTTACACAGAGTTCACAGGTTTACATTGAGCTCACAGGTTTACACTGAGCTCACAGGTTAACACTGAGTTCACAGATTAACACTGAGTTCACAGGTTTACACAGAGTTCCCAGGTTGACACTGAGCTGCCAGGTTAACTTCGAGTTCACAGGTTTACAATGAGTTCACAGGTTTACACTGAGCTCACAGGTTAACACCAAGTTCACAGGTTTACATTGAGTTCACAGGTTTACACAGAGTTCCCAGGTTTACACTGAGCTGACAGGTTAACACCGAGTTCACAGGTTTACATTGAGTTCACAGGTTAACACCGAGTTCACAGGTTTACATTGAGTTCACAGGTTTACACTGAGTTCACAGGTTTACACTGAGTTCATAGGTTAACACTGAGTTCACAGGTTAACACTGAGTTCACAGGGTTACACAGAGTTCCCAGGTTTACACTGAGCTGACAGGTTAACACCGAGTTCACAGGTTTACACTGAGCACACAGGTTAACACCGAATTCACAGGTTTACACTGATCTCACATGTTTACACTGAGTTCACAGGTTTACACTTGAGTTCACAGGTTAACACTGAGTTCACAGGTTAACACTGAGCTCACAGGTTAACACCGAGTTCACAGGTTTACACTGAGCTGACAGGTTTACACTGAGCTCACAGGTTAACACTGAGTTCACAGGTTTACCCTGTGCTCGCAGGTTTACACAGGGCTGAAATGTTTACACTGAGCTGACAGGTTAACACAGAGCTCACAGGTATACACTGAGTTCACAGGTTAACACTGAGTTCACAGGTTAACACTGAGCTCACAGGTTTACACTGAGCTCACAGGTTTACACTGAGCTCACAGGTTAACACTGATCTCACGTGTTTATACTGAGTTCACAGGTTTACACTGAATTCACAGGTTTACACTGAGCTCACAGGTTTACACTGAGCTCACAGGTTAACACTGAGTTCACAGGTTAACACTGAGTTCACAGGTTTACACAGAATTGCGAGGTTTACACTGAGCTGCCAGGTTAACTTCGAGTTCACAGGTTTACAATGAGTTCACAGGTTTACACTGAGCTCACAGGTTAACACCGAGTTCACAGGTTTACGTTGAGTTCACAGGTTTACACTGAGTTCACAGGTTTACACTGAGCTCACAGGTTTACACTGAGCTCACAGGTTAACACTGGGTTCACAGGTTAACATTGAGTTCACAGGTTTACACAGAGTTCCCAGGTTTACACTGAGCTGACAGGTTAACACCGAGTTCACAGGTTTACATTGAGTTCACAGGTTTACACTGAGCTCACAGGCTGACACCGAATTCACAGGTTTACACTGATCTCACATGTTTACACTGAGTTCACAGGTTTACACTTGAGTTCACAGGTTAACACTGAGTTCACAGGTTAACACTGAGCTCACAGGTTAACACTGAGCTCACAGGTTAACATTGAGCTCACAGGTTTACACTGAGTTCATAGGTTAACACTAAGCTCACAGGTTAACATTGAGCTCACAGGTTAACACTGAGCTCACAGGTTAACACTGAGTTCACAGGTTAACATTGAGCTCACAGGTTTACACTGAGCTCACAGGTTAACACTGAGCTCACAGGTTAACATTGAGCTCACAGGTTTACACTGAGTTCATAGGTTAACATTGAGCTCACAGGTTTACACTGAGCTCACAGGTGAACACTGAGTTCACAGGTTAACACTGAGTTCACAGGTTTACACAGAGTTCCCAGGTTTACACTGAGCTCACAGGTTAACACCGAGTTCACAGGTTTCCACAGAGTTCACAGGTTTACACTGAGCTCACAGGTTTACACTGAGCTCACAGGGTAACACTGTGTTCACAGGCTAACACTGAGTTCACAGGTTTACACAGAGTTCCCAGGTTTACACTGAGCTGACAGATTAACACCGAGTTCACAGGTTAACATTGAGTTCACAGGTTTACACTGAGCTCAGAGGCTAACACAGAATTCACAGGTTTGCACTGATCTCACATGTTTACACTGAGTTCACAGGTTTACACTGAGTTCACAGGTTAACACTGAGTTCACAGGATAACACTGAGTTCACAGGTTTACACTGAGTTCACTTGTTTACACTGAGCTCACAGGTTTGCACTGAGCTCACAGGTTGACACTGAGCTCACAGGTTAACACTGAACTCACAGGTTTACACTGAGTTCACAGGTTAACACTGAGCTGACAGATTTACACTGAGCTCACAGGTTTACACTGATCTCACGTGTTTACACTGAGTTCACAGGTTTACACTGAGCTCACAGGTTTACACTGAGCTCACAGGTTAACACTGAGCTCACAGGTTAACATTGAGCTCACAGGTTTACACTGAGCTCACAGGTGAACACTGAGTTCACAGGTTAACATTGAGCTCACAGGTTTACACTGAGCTCACAGATTAACACTGAGCTCACAGGTTAACATTGAGCTCACAGGTTTACACTGAGTTCATAGGTTAACACTGAGCTTACAGGTTTACACTGAGTTCACAGGTTAACACTGAGTTCACAGGTTAACACTGAGCTCACAGGTTTACACTGAGCTCACAGGTTTACACTGAGCTCACAGGTTAACACTGATCTCACGTGTTTATACTGAGTTCACAGGTTTACACTGAATTCACAGGTTTACACTGAGCTCACAGGTTTACACTGAGCTCACAGGTTAACACTGAGCTCACAGGTTAATATTGAGCTCACAGGTTTACACTGAGTTCATAGGTTAACACTGAATTCACAGGTTAACATTGAGCTCACAGGTTTACACTGAGCTCACAGGTTAACACTGAGTTCACAGGTTAACATTGAGTTCACAGGTTAACATTGAGCTCACAGGTTTACACTGAGTTCACAGGTTAACACTGAGCTCACAGGTTAACATTGAGCTCACAGGTTAACACTGAGTTCACAGGTTTACACTGAGTTCACAGGTTTACACAGAGTTCACAGGTTTACACTGAGCTCACAGGTTTACACTGAGCTCACAGGTTAACACTGAGTTCACAGGTTAACTCTGAGTTCACAGGTTTACACAGAATTGCCAGGTTTACACTGAGCTGCCAGGTTAACTTCGAGTTCACAGGTTTACAATGAGTTCACAGGTTTACACTGAGCTCACAGGTTAACACCGAGTTCACAGGTTTACATTGAGTTCACAGGTTTACACTGAGTTCACAGGTTTACACTGAGCTCACAGGTTTACACTGAGCTCACAGGTTAACACTGGGTTCACAGGTTAACACTGAGTTCACAGGTTTACACAGAGTTCCCAGGTTTACACTGAGCTGACAGGTTAACACCGAATTCACAGGTTTACATTGAGTTCACAGGTTTACACTGAGCTCACAGGCTGACACCGAATTCACAGGTTTACACTGATCTCACATGTTTACACTGAGTTCACAGGTTTACACTTGAGTTCACAGGTTAACACTGAGTTCACAGGTTAACACTGAGCTCACAGGTTAACACTGAGGTCACAGGTTAACATTGAGCTCACAGGTTTACACTGAGTTCATAGGTTAACACTAAGCTCACAGGTTAACATTGAGCTCACAGGTTAACACTGAGCTCACAGGTTAACACTGAGTTCACAGGTTAACATTGAGCTCACAGGTTTACACTGAGCTCACAGGTTAACACTGAGCTCACAGGTTAACATTGAGCTCACAGGTTTACACTGAGTTCATAGGTTAACATTGAGCTCACAGGTTTACACTGAGCTCACAGGTTAACACTGAGTTCACAGGTTAACACTGAGTTCACAGGTTTACACAGAGTTCCCAGGTTTACACTGAGCTCACAGGTTAACACCGAGTTCACAGGTTTCCACTGAGTTCACAGGTTTACACTGAGCTCACAGGTTTACACTGAGCTCACAGGGTAACACTGTGTTCACAGGCTAACACTGAGTTCACAGGTTTACACAGAGTTCCCAGGTTTACACTGAGCTAACAGATTAACACCGAGTTCACAGGTTAACATTGAGTTCACAGGTTTACACTGAGCTCAGAGGCTAACACAGAATTCACAGGTTTACACTGATCTCACATGTTTACACTGAGTTCACAGGTTTACACTGAGTTCACATGTTAACACTGAGTTCACAGGATAACACTGAGTTCACAGGTTTACACTGAGTTCACTTGTTTACACTGAGCTCACAGGTTTGCACTGAGCTCACAGGTTGACACTGAGCTCACAGGTTAACACTGAACTCACAGGTTTACACTGAGTTCACAGGTTTACACTGAGCTGACAGATTTACACTGAGCTCACAGGTTTACACTGATCTCACGTGTTTACACTGAGTTCACAGGTTTACACTGAGCTCACAGGTTTACACTGAGCTCACAGGTTAACACTGAGCTCACAGGTTAACATTGAGCTCACAGGTTTACACTGAGCTCACAGGTGAACACTGAGTTCACAGGTTAACATTGAGCTCACAGGTTTACACTGAGCTCACAGATTAACACTGAGCTCACAGGTTAACATTGAGCTCACAGGTTTACACTGAGTTCATAGGTTAACACTGAGCTTACAGGTTAACATTGAGCTCACAGGTTTACACTGAGCTCACAGGTTAACATTGAGTTCACAGGTTAACACTGAGCTCACAGGTTTACACTGAGCTCACAGGTTAACACCGAGTTCACAGGTTTACATTGAGTTCACAGGTTTACACTGAGTTCACAGGTTTGCTCTGAGTTCATAGGTTAACACTGAGCTCACAGGTTTACACTGAGCTCACAGGTTAACACTTAGTTCACAGGTTAACACTGAGCTCACAGGTTTACACTGAGTTCACTTGTATACACTGAGCTCACAGGTTTACACTGAGCTCAGGGATTTACACTGAGCTCACAGGTTAACACTGAATTCACAGGTTTACACTGAGCTGACAGATTTACACTGAGTTCACAGGTTTACACTGAATTCACAGGTTTACACTGAGCTCACAGGTTTACACTGAGCTCACAGGTGAACACTGAGCTCACAGGTTAACATTGAGCTCACAGGTTTACTCTGAGCTCACAGGTTAATACTGAGTTCACAGGTTTACACTGAGCTCACAGGTTAACACTGAGCTCACAGGTTAACATTGAGCTCACAGGTTTACACTGAGTTCACAGGTTAACACTGAGTTCACAGGTTTACACAGAATTGCCAGGTTTACACTGAGCTGCCAGGTTAACTTCGAGTTCACAGGTTTACAATGAGTTCACAGGTTTACACTGAGCTCACAGGTTAACACCGAGTTCACAGGTTTACATTGAGTTCACAGGTTTACACTGAGTTCACAGGTTTACACTGAGCTCACAGGTTTACACTGAGCTCACAGGTTAACACTGGGTTCACAGGTTAACACTGAGTTCACAGGTTTACACAGAGTTCCCAGGTTTACACTGAGCTGACAGGTTAACACCGAATTCACAGGTTTACATTGAGTTCACAGGTTTACACTGAGCTCACAGGCTGACACCGAATTCACAGGTTTACACTGATCTCACATGTTTACACTGAGTTCACAGGTTTACACTTGAGTTCACAGGTTAACACTGAGTTCACAGGTTAACACTGAGCTCACAGGTTAACACTGAGCTCACAGGTTAACATTGAGCTCACAGGTTAACATTGAGCTCACAGGTTTACACTGAGCTCACAGGTTAACATTGAGTTCACAGGTTAACACTGAGCTCACAGGTTTATACTGAGCTCACAGGTTAACACCGAGTTCACAGGTTTACATTGAGTTCACAGGTTTACACTGAGTTCACAGGTTTGCTCTGAGTTCATAGGTTAACACTGAGCTCACAGGTTTACACTGAGCTCACAGGTTAACACTTAGTTCACAGGTTAACACTGAGCTCACAGGTTTACACTGAGTTCACTTGTATACACTGAGCTCACAGGTTTACACTGAGCTCAGGGATTTACTCTGAGCTCACAGGTTAACACTGAATTCACAGGTTTACACTGAGCTGACAGATTTACACTGAGTTCACAGGTTTACACTGAATTCACAGGTTTACACTGAGCTCACAGGTTTACACTGAGCTCACAGGTGAACACTGAGCTCACAGGTTAACATTGAGCTCACAGGTTTACTCTGAGCTCACAGGTTAATACTGAGTTCACAGGTTTACACTGAGCTCACAGGTTAACACTGAGCTCACAGGTTAACATTGAGCTCACAGGTTTACACTGAGTTCACAGGTTAACACTGAGTTCACAGGTTTACACAGAATTGCCAGGTTTACACTGAGCTGCCAGGTTAACTTCGAGTTCACAGGTTTACAATGAGTTCACAGGTTAACATTGAGCTCACAGGTTTACACTGAGTTCACAGGTTAACACTGAGCTCACAGGTTAACATTGAGCTCACAGGTTAACACTGAGTTCACAGGTTTACACTGAGTTCACAGGTTTACACAGAGTTCACAGGTTTACACTGAGCTCACAGGTTTACACTGAGCTCACAGGTTAACACTGAGTTCACAGGTTAACACTGAGTTCACAGGTTTACACAGAATTGCCAGGTTTACACTGAGCTGCCAGGTTAACTTCGAGTTCACAGGTTTACAATGAGTTCACAGGTTTACACTGAGCTCACAGGTTAACACCGAGTTCACAGGTTTACATTGAGTTCACAGGTTTACACTGAGTTCACAGGTTTACACTGAGCTCACAGGTTTACACTGAGCTCACAGGTTAACACTGGGTTCACAGGTTAACACTGAGTTCACAGGTTTACACAGAGTTCCCAGGTTTACACTGAGCTGACAGGTTAACACCGAATTCACAGGTTTACATTGAGTTCACAGGTTTACACTGAGCTCACAGGCTGACACCGAATTCACAGGTTTACACTGATCTCACATGTTTACACTGAGTTCACAGGTTTACACTTGAGTTCACAGGTTAACACTGAGTTCACAGGTTAACACTGAGCTCACAGGTTAACACTGAGGTCACAGGTTAACATTGAGCTCACAGGTTTACACTGAGTTCATAGGTTAACACTAAGCTCACAGGTTAACATTGAGCTCACAGGTTAACACTGAGCTCACAGGTTAACACTGAGTTCACAGGTTAACATTGAGCTCACAGGTTTACACTGAGCTCACAGGTTAACACTGAGCTCACAGGTTAACATTGAGCTCACAGGTTTACACTGAGTTCATAGGTTAACATTGAGCTCACAGGTTTACACTGAGCTCACAGGTTAACACTGAGTTCACAGGTTAACACTGAGTTCACAGGTTTACACAGAGTTCCCAGGTTTACACTGAGCTCACAGGTTAACACCGAGTTCACAGGTTTCCACTGAGTTCACAGGTTTACACTGAGCTCACAGGTTTACACTGAGCTCACAGGGTAACACTGTGTTCACAGGCTAACACTGAGTTCACAGGTTTACACAGAGTTCCCAGGTTTACACTGAGCTAACAGATTAACACCGAGTTCACAGGTTAACATTGAGTTCACAGGTTTACACTGAGCTCAGAGGCTAACACAGAATTCACAGGTTTACACTGATCTCACATGTTTACACTGAGTTCACAGGTTTACACTGAGTTCACATGTTAACACTGAGTTCACAGGATAACACTGAGTTCACAGGTTTACACTGAGTTCACTTGTTTACACTGAGCTCACAGGTTTGCACTGAGCTCACAGGTTGACACTGAGCTCACAGGTTAACACTGAACTCACAGGTTTACACTGAGTTCACAGGTTTACACTGAGCTGACAGATTTACACTGAGCTCACAGGTTTACACTGATCTCACGTGTTTACACTGAGTTCACAGGTTTACACTGAGCTCACAGGTTTACACTGAGCTCACAGGTTAACACTGAGCTCACAGGTTAACATTGAGCTCACAGGTTTACACTGAGCTCACAGGTGAACACTGAGTTCACAGGTTAACATTGAGCTCACAGGTTTACACTGAGCTCACAGATTAACACTGAGCTCACAGGTTAACATTGAGCTCACAGGTTTACACTGAGTTCATAGGTTAACACTGAGCTTACAGGTTAACATTGAGCTCACAGGTTTACACTGAGCTCACAGGTTAACATTGAGTTCACAGGTTAACACTGAGCTCACAGGTTTACACTGAGCTCACAGGTTTACACCGAGTTCACAGGTTTACATTGAGTTCACAGGTTTACACTGAGTTCACAGGTTTGCTCTGAGTTCATAGGTTAACACTGAGCTCACAGGTTTACACTGAGCTCACAGGTTAACACTTAGTTCACAGGTTAACACTGAGCTCACAGGTTTACACTGAGCTCAGGGATTTACACTGAGCTCACAGGTTAACACTGAATTCACAGGTTTACACTGAGCTGACAGATTTACACTGAGTTCACAGGTTTACACTGAATTCACAGGTTTACACTGAGCTCACAGGTTTACACTGAGCTCACAGGTGAACACTGAGCTCACAGGTTAACATTGAGCTCACAGGTTTACTCTGAGCTCACAGGTTAATACTGAGTTCACAGGTTTACACTGAGCTCACAGGTTAACACTGAGCTCACAGGTTAACATTGAGCTCACAGGTTTACACTGAGTTCACAGGTTAACACTGAGTTCACAGGTTTACACAGAATTGCCAGGTTTACACTGAGCTGCCAGGTTAACTTCGAGTTCACAGGTTTACAATGAGTTCACAGGTTTACACTGAGCTCACAGGTTAACACCGAGTTCACAGGTTTACATTGAGTTCACAGGTTTACACTGAGTTCACAGGTTTACACTGAGCTCACAGGTTTACACTGAGCTCACAGGTTAACACTGGGTTCACAGGTTAACACTGAGTTCACAGGTTTACACAGAGTTCCCAGGTTTACACTGAGCTGACAGGTTAACACCGAATTCACAGGTTTACATTGAGTTCACAGGTTTACACTGAGCTCACAGGCTGACACCGAATTCACAGGTTTACACTGATCTCACATGTTTACACTGAGTTCACAGGTTTACACTTGAGTTCACAGGTTAACACTGAGTTCACAGGTTAACACTGAGCTCACAGGTTAACACTGAGCTCACAGGTTAACATTGAGCTCACAGGTTAACATTGAGCTCACAGGTTTACACTGAGCTCACAGGTTAACATTGAGTTCACAGGTTAACACTGAGCTCACAGGTTTACACTGAGCTCACAGGTTAACACCGAGTTCACAGGTTTACATTGAGTTCACAGGTTTACACTGAGTTCACAGGTTTGCTCTGAGTTCATAGGTTAACACTGAGCTCACAGGTTTACACTGAGCTCACAGGTTAACACTTAGTTCACAGGTTAACACTGAGCTCACAGGTTTACACTGAGTTCACTTGTATACACTGAGCTCACAGGTTTACACTGAGCTCAGGGATTTACTCTGAGCTCACAGGTTAACACTGAATTCACAGGTTTACACTGAGCTGACAGATTTACACTGAGTTCACAGGTTTACACTGAATTCACAGGTTTACACTGAGCTCACAGGTTTACACTGAGCTCACAGGTGAACACTGAGCTCACAGGTTAACATTGAGCTCACAGGTTTACTCTGAGCTCACAGGTTAATACTGAGTTCACAGGTTTACACTGAGCTCACAGGTTAACACTGAGCTCACAGGTTAACATTGAGCTCACAGGTTTACACTGAGTTCACAGGTTAACACTGAGTTCACAGGTTTACACAGAATTGCCAGGTTTACACTGAGCTGCCAGGTTAACTTCGAGTTCACAGGTTTACAATGAGTTCACAGGTTTACACTGAGCTCACAGGTTAACACCGAGTTCACAGGTTTACATTGAGTTCACAGGTTTACACTGAGTTCACAGGTTTACACTGAGCTCACAGGTTTACACTGAGCTCACAGGTTAACACTGGGTTCACAGGTTAACACTGAGTTCACAGGTTTACACAGAGTTCCCAGGTTTACACTGAGCTGACAGGTTAACACCGAATTCACAGGTTTACATTGAGTTCACAGGTTTACACTGAGCTCACAGGCTGACACCGAATTCACAGGTTTACACTGATCTCACATGTTTACACTGAGTTCACAGGTTTACACTTGAGTTCACAGGTTAACACTGAGTTCACAGGTTAACACTGAGCTCACAGGTTAACACTGAGGTCACAGGTTAACATTGAGCTCACAGGTTTACACTGAGTTCATAGGTTAACACTAAGCTCACAGGTTAACATTGAGCTCACAGGTTAACACTGAGCTCACAGGTTAACACTGAGTTCACAGGTTAACATTGAGCTCACAGGTTTACACTGAGCTCACAGGTTAACACTGAGCTCACAGGTTAACATTGAGCTCACAGGTTTACACTGAGTTCATAGGTTAACATTGAGCTCACAGGTTTACACTGAGCTCACAGGTTAACACTGAGTTCACAGGTTAACACTGAGTTCACAGGTTTACACAGAGTTCCCAGGTTTACACTGAGCTCACAGGTTAACACCGAGTTCACAGGTTTCCACTGAGTTCACAGGTTTACACTGAGCTCACAGGTTTACACTGAGCTCACAGGGTAACACTGTGTTCACAGGCTAACACTGAGTTCACAGGTTTACACAGAGTTCCCAGGTTTACACTGAGCTAACAGATTAACACCGAGTTCACAGGTTAACATTGAGTTCACAGGTTTACACTGAGCTCAGAGGCTAACACAGAATTCACAGGTTTACACTGATCTCACATGTTTACACTGAGTTCACAGGTTTACACTGAGTTCACAGGTTAACACTGAGTTCACAGGATAACACTGAGTTCACAGGTTTACACTGAGTTCACTTGTTTACACTGAGCTCACAGGTTTGCACTGAGCTCACAGGTTGACACTGAGCTCACAGGTTAACACTGAACTCACAGGTTTACACTGAGTTCACAGGTTTACACTGAGCTGACAGATTTACACTGAGCTCACAGGTTTACACTGATCTCACGTGTTTACACTGAGTTCACAGGTTTACACTGAGCTCACAGGTTTACACTGAGCTCACAGGTTAACACTGAGCTCACAGGTTAACATTGAGCTCACAGGTTTACACTGAGCTCACAGGTGAACACTGAGTTCACAGGTTAACATTGAGCTCACAGGTTTACACTGAGCTCACAGATTAACACTGAGCTCACAGGTTAACATTGAGCTCACAGGTTTACACTGAGTTCATAGGTTAACACTGAGCTTACAGGTTAACATTGAGCTCACAGGTTTACACTGAGCTCACAGGTTAACATTGAGTTCACAGGTTAACACTGAGCTCACAGGTTTACACTGAGCTCACAGGTTAACACCGAGTTCACAGGTTTACATTGAGTTCACAGGTTTACACTGAGTTCACAGGTTTGCTCTGAGTTCATAGGTTAACACTGAGCTCACAGGTTTACACTGAGCTCACAGGTTAACACTTAGTTCACAGGTTAACACTGAGCTCACAGGTTTACACTGAGTTCACTTGTATACACTGAGCTCACAGGTTTACACTGAGCTCAGGGATTTACACTGAGCTCACAGGTTAACACTGAATTCACAGGTTTACACTGAGCTGACAGATTTACACTGAGTTCACAGGTTTACACTGAATTCACAGGTTTACACTGAGCTCACAGGTTTACACTGAGCTCACAGGTGAACACTGAGCTCACAGGTTAACATTGAGCTGACAGGTTTACTCTGAGCTCACAGGTTAATACTGAGTTCACAGGTTTACACTGAGCTCACAGGTTAACACTGAGCTCACAGGTTAACATTGAGCTCACAGGTTTACACTGAGTTCATAGGTTAACACTGAGCTCACAGGTTAACATTGAGCTCACAGGTTTACACTGAGCTCACAGGTTAACACTGAGTTCACAGGTTAACACTGAGCTCACAGGTTTACACAGAGTTCCCAGGTTTACACTGAGCTCACAGGTTAACACCGAGTTCACAGGTTTACATTGAGTTCACAGGTTAACACTGAGCTCACAGGTTAACACTGAGTTCACAGGTTAACACTGAGTTCACAGGATAACACTGAGTTCACAGGTTTACACTGAGTTCACAGGTTTACACTGAGCTGACAGGTTTACACTGAGCACACAGTTTTGCACTGAGTTCACAGGATAGCACTGAGTTCATAGGTTTGCACTGAGCTCACAGGTTTACACTGAGCTCACAGCTTAACACTGAACTCACGTGCTTACACTGAGTTCACAGGTTTACACTGAGCTGACAGATTTACACTGAGCTCACAGGTTTGCACTGAGTTCACAGGTTTACACTGAGGTCACAGGTTAACACTGAGTTCACGTGTTTACACTGAGTTCACAGGTTTGCCCTGAGCTCACAGGTTTACACTGAGCTCACAGGTTAACACTGAGTTCCCAGGTTTACACTGAGCTCACAGGTTGACACCGAGTTCACAGGTTTACATTGAGTTCACAGGTTTACACTGAGCTCACAGGCTGACACCGAATTCACAGGTTTACACTGATCTCACATGTTTACACTGAGTTCACAGGTTTACACTTGAGTTCACAGGTTAACACTGAGTTCACAGGTTAACACTGAGCTCACAGGTTAACACTGAGCTCACAGGTTAACATTGAGCTCACAGGTTTACACTGAGTTCATAGGTTAACACTGAGCTCACAGGTTTACATTGAGCTCACAGGTTAACACTGAGCTCACAGGTTAACACTGAGCTCACAGGTTAACATTGAGCTCACAGGTTTACACTGAGTTCACAGGTTAACATTGAGCTCACAGGTTTACACTGAGCTCACAGGTTAACACTGAGTTCACAGGTTAACACTGAGTTCACAGGTTTACACAGAGTTCCCAGGTTTACACTGAGCTCTCAGGTTAACACCGAGTTCACAGGTTTACATTGAGTTCACAGGTTTACACTGAGTTCACAGGTTTACACAGAGTTCCCAGGTTTACACTGAGCTCTCAGGTTAACACCGAGTTCACAAGTTTACATTGAGTTCACAGGTTTACACTGAGTTCACAGGTTTACTCTGAGCTCACAGGTTTACACTGAGCTCACAGGTTAACACTGGCTTCACAGGTTAACACTGAGTTCACAGGTTTACACAGAGTTCCCAGGTTTACACTGAGCTGACAGGTTAACACCGAGTTCACAGGTTTACACTGAGCTCACAGGTTTACACTGAGTTCACAGGTTTTCACTTGAGTTCACAGGTTTACACTGAGCTCACAGGTTAACACTGAGCTCACAGGTTAACATTGAGCTCACAGGTTTACACTGAGCTCACAGGTTAACACTGAGTTCACAGGTTAACATTGAGCTCACAGTTTTACACTGAGCTCACAGGTTTACACTGAGCTCACGGGTTTACACTGAGCTCACAGGTTAACACTTATCTCACGTGTTTACACTGAGTTCACAGGTTTACACTGAGCT
Source organism: Heterodontus francisci (assembly GCF_036365525.1). Classification (NCBI taxonomy): domain Eukaryota; kingdom Metazoa; phylum Chordata; class Chondrichthyes; order Heterodontiformes; family Heterodontidae; genus Heterodontus; species Heterodontus francisci. Next base: position 49,565,791 of record NC_090392.1, read on the forward strand.
GTCAGATTTACACTGAGCTCACAGGTTTGCACTGAGTTCACAGGTTTACACTGAGTTCACAGGTTAACACTGAGTTCACGTGTTTACACTGAGTTCACAGGTTTGCACTGAGCTCACAGGTTTACACAGAGTACACAGGTTAACACTGAGTTCACAGGTTAACACTGATCTCACGTGTTTACACTGAGTTCACAGGTTTGCACTGAGCTCACAGGTTTACACTGAGATCACAGGTTAACACTGAGTTCACAGGTTAACACTGAGTTCACAGGTTTACACAGAGTTCCCAGGTTTACACTGAGCTCACAGGTTAACACAGAGTTCACAGGTTTACATTGAGTTCACAGGTTTACACTGAGTTCACAGGTTTACACTCAGCTCACAGGTTTACACTGAGCTCACAGGTTAACACTGGGTTCACAGGTTAACACTGAGTTCACAGGTTTGCACAGAGTTCCCAGGTTTACAATGAGCTGACAGGTTAACACCGAGTTCACAGGTTTACATTGAGTTCACAGGTTTAAACTGAGCTCACAGGCTAACACCAAATTCACAGGTATACACTGAGTTCACAGATTTACACTTGAGTTCAAGGGTTAACACTGAGCTCACAGGTTAACATTGAGCTCACATGTTAACACTGAGCTCACAGGTTAACACTGAGTTCACAGGTTAACATTGAGCTCACAGGTTTACACTGAGCTCACAGGTTAACACTGAGCTCACAGGTTAACATTGAGCTCACAGGTTTACACTGAGTTCATAGGTTAACATTGAGCTCACAGGTTTACACTGAGCTCACAGGTTAACACTGAGTTCACAGGTTAACACTGAGTTCACAGGTTTACACAGAGTTCCCAGGTTTACACTGAGCTCACAGGTTAACACCGAGTTCACAGGTTTACATTGAGTTCACAGGTTTACACTGAGTTCACAGGTTTACACTGAGCTCACAGGTTTACACTGAGCTCACAGGTTAACACTGGGTTCACAGGTTAACACTGAGTTCACAGATTTACACAGAGTTCCCAGGTTTACACTGAGCTGACAGGTTAACACCGAGTTCACAGGTTTACACTGAGCTCACAGGTTTACACTGAGCTCACAGGCTAACACCGAATTCATAGGTTTACACTGATCTCACATGTTTACACTGAGTTCACAGGTTTACCCTTGAGTTCACAGGTTAACACTGAGTTCTCAGGTTAACACTGAGTTCACAGGATAACACTGAGCTCACAGGTTTACACTGAGTTCACTTGTTTACACTGAGCTCACAGGTTTACACTGAGCTCAGGGATTTACACTGAGCTCACAGGTTAACACTGAATTCACAGGTTTACACTGAGCTGACAGATTTACACTGAGTTCACAGGTTTACACTGAATTCACAGGTTTACACTGAGCTCACAGGTTTACACTGAGCTCACAGGTGAACACTGAGCTCACAGGTTAACATTGAGCTCACAGGTTTACTCTGAGCTCACAGGTTAATACTGAGTTCACAGGTTTACACTGAGCTCACAGGTTAACACTGAGCTCACAGGTTAACATTGAGCTCACAGGTTTACACTGAGTTCATAGGTTAACACTGAGCTCACAGGTTAACATTGACCTCACAGGTTTACACTGAGCTCACAGGTTAACACTGAGTTCACAGGTTAACACTGAGCTAACAGGTTTACACAGAGTTCCCAGGTTTACACTGAGCTCACAGGTTAACACCGAGTTCACAGGTTTACATTGAGTTCACAGGTTTACACTGAGTTGATAGGTTAACACTGAGTTCACAGGTTTACACTGAGCTCGCAGGTTTACACTGAGCTCACAGGTTAACACTGAGTTCACAGGTTAACACTGAGTTCACAGGTTTACATTGAGTTCACAGGTTTACACTGAGTTGATAGGTTAACACTGAGTTCACAGGTTTACACTGAGCTCACAGGTTTACACTGAGCTCACAGGTTAACACTGAGCTGACAGGTTAACACCGAGTTCACAGGTTTACACTGAGTTCACAGGTTAACACTGAGTTCACAGGTTTACACAGAGTTCACAGGTTTACACTGAGCTCTCAGGTTAACACCGAGTTCACAGGTTTACATTGAGTTCACAGGTTTACACTGAGTTCACAGGTTTACTCTGAGCTCACAGGTTTACACTGAGCTCACAGGTTAACACTGGCTTCACAGGTTAACACTGAGTTCACAGGTTTACACAGAGTTCCCAGGTTTACACTGAGCTGACAGGTTAACACCGAGTTCACAGGTTTACACTGAGCTCACAGGTTTACACTGAGTTCACAGGTTTTCACTTGAGTTCACAGGTTTACACTGAGCTCACAGGTTAACACTGAGCTCACAGGTTAACATTGAGCTCACAGGTTTACACTGAGCTCACAGGTTAACACTGAGTTCACAGGTTAACATTGAGCTCACAGTTTTACACTGAGCTCACAGGTTTACACTGAGCTCACGGGTTTACACTGAGCTCACAGGTTAACACTTATCTCACGTGTTTACACTGAGTTCACAGGTTTACACTGAGCTGTCAGATTTACACTGAGCTCACAGGTTTGCACTGAGTTCACAGGTTTACACTGAGTTCACAGGTTAACACTGAGTTCACGTGTTTACACTGAGTTCACAGGTTTGCACTGAGCTCACAGGTTTACACAGAGTTCACAGGTTTACACTGAGTTCACAGGTTAACACTGATCTCACGTGTTTACACTGAGTTCACAGGTTTGCACTGAGCTCACAGGTTTACACTGAGATCACAGGTTAACACTGAGTTCACAGGTTAACACTGAGTTCACAGGTTTACACAGAGTTCCCAGGTTTACACTGAGCTCACAGGTTAACACAGAGTTCACAGGTTTACATTGAGTTCACAGGTTTACACTGAGTTCACAGGTTTACACTCAGCTCACAGGTTTACACTGAGCTCACAGGTTAACACTGGGTTCACAGGTTAACACTGAGTTCACAGGTTTGCACAGAGTTCCCAGGTTTACACTGAGCTGACAGGTTAAAACCGAGTTCACAGGTTTACATTGAGTTCACAGGTTTACACTGAGCTCACAGGCTAACACCGAATTCACAGGTATACACTGAGTTCACAGATTTACACTTGAGTTCACAGGTTAACACTGAGCTCACAGGTTAACATTGACCTCACATGTTAACACTGAGCTCACAGGTTAACACTGAGTTCACAGGTTAACATTGAGCTCACAGGTTTACACTGAGCTCACAGGTTAACACTGAGCTCACAGGTTAACATTGAGCTCACAGGTTTACACTGAGTTCATAGGTTAACATTGAGCTCACAGGTTTACACTGAGCTCACAGGTTAACACTGAGTTCACAGATTAACACTGAGTTCACAGGTTTACACAGAGTTCCCAGGTTTACACTGAGCTCACAGGTTAACACCGAGTTCACAGGTTTACATTGAGTTCACAGGTTTACACTGAGTTCACAGGTTTACTCTGAGCTCACAGGTTTACACTGAGCTCACAGGTTAACACTGGCTTCACAGGTTAACACTGAGTTCACAGGTTTACACAGAGTTCCCAGGTTTACACTGAGCTGACAGGTTAACACCGAGTTCACAGGTTTACACTGAGCTCACAGGTTTACACTGAGCTCACAGGCTAACACCGAATTCATAGGTTTACACTGATCTCACATGTTTACACAAGGTTCACAGGTTCACCCTTGAGTTCACAGGTTAACACTGAGTTCTCAGATTAACACTGAGTTCACAGGATAACACTGAGCTCACAGGTTTACACTGAGTTCACTTGTTTACACTGAGCTCACAGGTTAACACTGAATTCACAGGTTTACACTGAGCTGACAGATTTACACTGAGTTCACAGGTTTACACTGAATTCACAGGTTTACACTGAGCTCACAGGTTTACACTGAGCTCCCAGGTGAACACTGAGCTCACAGGTTAACATTGAGCTCACAGGTTTACTCTGAGCTCACAGGTTAATACTGAGTTCACAGGTTTACACTGAGCTCACAGGTTAACACTGAGCTCACAGGTTAACATTGAGCTCACAGGTTTACACTGAGCTCACAGGCTAACACCGAATTCATAGGTTTACACTGATCTCACATGTTTACACAAGGTTCACAGGTTCACCCTTGAGTTCACAGGTTAACACTGAGTTCTCAGGTTAACATTGAGCTCACAGGTTTACACTGAGCTCACAGGTTAACACTGAGCTCACAGGTTAACATTGAGCTCACAGGTTTACACTGAGTTCATAGGTTAACATTGAGTTCACAGGTTAACACTGAGCTCACAGGTTAACATTGACCTCACATGTTAACACTGAGCTCACAGGTTAACACTGAGTTCACAGGTTAACATTGAGCTCACAGGTTTACACTGAGCTCACAGGTTAACACTGAGCTCACAGGTTAACATTGAGCTCACAGGTTTACACTGAGTTCATAGGTTAACATTGAGCTCACAGGTTTACACTGAGCTCACAGGTTAACACTGAGTTCACAGATTAACACTGAGTTCACAGGTTTACACAGAGTTCCCAGGTTTACACTGAGCTCACAGGTTAACACCGAGTTCACAGGTTTACATTGAGTTCACAGGTTTACACTGAGTTCACAGGTTTACTCTGAGCTCACAGGTTTACACTGAGCTCACAGGTTAACACTGGCTTCACAGGTTAACACTGAGTTCACAGGTTTACACAGAGTTCCCAGGTTTACACTGAGCTGACAGGTTAACACCGAGTTCACAGGTTTACACTGAGCTCACAGGTTTACACTGAGCTCACAGGCTAACACCGAATTCATAGGTTTACACTGATCTCACATGTTTACACAAGGTTCACAGGTTCACCCTTGAGTTCACAGGTTAACACTGAGTTCTCAGGTTAACACTGAGTTCACAGGATAACACTGAGCTCACAGGTTTACACTGAGTTCACTTGTTTACACTGAGCTCACAGGTTAACACTGAATTCACAGGTTTACACTGAGCTGACAGATTTACACTGAGTTCACAGGTTTACACTGAATTCACAGGTTTACACTGAGCTCACAGGTTTACACTGAGCTCCCAGGTGAACACTGAGCTCACAGGTTAACATTGAGCTCACAGGTTTACTCTGAGCTCACAGGTTAATACTGAGTTCACAGGTTTACACTGAGCTCACAGGTTAACACTGAGCTCACAGGTTAACATTGAGCTCACAGGTTTACACTGAGTTCATAGGTTAACACTGAGCTCACAGGTTAACATTGAGCTCACAGGTTTACACTGAGCTCACAGGTTAACACTGAGTTCACAGGTTAACACTGAGCTCACAGGTTTACACAGAGTTCCCAGGTTTACACTGAGCTCACAGGTTAACACCGAGTTCACAGGTTTACATTGAGTTCACAGGTTTACACTGAGTTGATAGGTTAATACTGAGTTCACAGGTTTACACTGAGCTCACAGGTTTACACTGAGCTCACAGGTTAACACTGAGTTCACAGGTTAACACTGAGTTCACAGGTTTACATTGAGTTCACAGGTTTACACTGAGTTGATAGGTTAACACTGAGTTCACAGGTTTACACTGAGCTCACAGGTTTACACTGAGCTCACAGGTTAACACTGAGCTGACAGGTTAACACCGAGTTCACAGGTTTACATTTTGTTCACAGATTAACACTGAGCTCACAGGTTTACACTGAGTTCACAGGTTTACACTGAGTTCACAGGATAACACTGAGTTCACAGATTTACACTGAGTTCACAGGTTTACACTGAGCTGACAGGTTTACACTGAGCTCACATGTTTGCACTGAGTTCACAGGATAACACTGAGTTCATAGGTTTACACTGAGCTCACAGGTTTACACTGAGCTCACAGGTTAACACTGAACTCAGGTGTTTACGCTGAGTTCACAGTTTTACACTGAGCTGACAGATTTACACTGAGCTCACAGGTTTGCACTGAGTTCACAGGTTTACACTGAGTTCACAGGTTAACACTGAGTTCATGTGTTTACACTGAGTTCACAGGTTTGCACTGAGCTCACAGCTTTACACTGAGTTCACAGGTTAACACTGAGTTCACAGGTTAACACTGATCTCACGTGTTTACACTGAGTTCATAGGGATGCACTGAGCTCACAGGTTTACACTGAGTTCACAGGTTAACACTGAGTTCACAGGTTAACAATGAGTTCACAGGTTTACACAGAGTTCCCAGGTTTACACTGAGCTGACAGGTTAACACCGAGTTCACAGGTTTACATTGAGTTCACAGGTTTACACTGAGTTCACAGGTTTACACTGAGCTCACAGGTTTACACTGAGCTCACAGGGTTACACTGTGTTCACACGTTAACACTGAGTTCACAGATTTACACAGAGTTCCCAGGTTTACACTGAGCTGACAGGTTAACACCGAGTTCACAGGTTTACATTGAGTTCACAGGTTTACACTGAGCTCACAGGCTAACACCGAATTCACAGGTTTACACTGATCTCACATGTTTACACTGAGTTCACATGTTTACACTTGAGTTCACAGGTTAACACTGAGTTCACAGGTTAACACTGAGCGCACAGGTTTACACTGAGTTCACAGGTTAACACTGAGTTCACAGGATAACACTGAGTTCACAGGTTTACACTGAGTTCACTTGTTTACACTGAGCTCACAGGTTTGCACTGAGCTCACAGGTTGACACTGAGCTCACAGGTTAACACTGAACTCACAGGTTTACACTGAGTTCACAGGTTTACACTGAGCTGAAAGATTTACACTGAGCTCACAGGTTTAAACTGATCTCACGTGTTTACACTGAGTTCACAGGTTTACACTGAATTCACAGGTTTACACTGAGCTCACAGGTTTACACTGAGCTCACAGGTTTACACTGATCTCACGTGTTTACACTGAGTTCACAGGTTTACACTGATTTCACAGGTTTACACTGAGCTCACAGGTTTACACTGAGCTCACAGGTTAACACTGAGCTCACAGGTTAACATTGAGCTCACAGGTTTACACTGAGCTCACAGGATAACACTGAGTTCACAGGTTAACATTGAGCTCACAGGTTTACACTGAGCTCACAGGTTAACACTGAGCTCACAGGTTAACACTGAGCTCACAGGTTAACATTGAGCTCACAGGTTTACACTGAGTTCATAGGTGAAAACTGAGCTCACAGGTTAACATTGAGCTCACAGGTTTACACTGAGCTCACAGGTTAACACTGAGTTCACAGGTTAACACTGAGTTCACAGGTTTACACATAGTTCCCAGGTTTACACTGAGCTCACAGGTTAACACCGAGTTCACAGGTTTACATTGAGTTCACAGGTTTACACTGAGTTCACAGGTTTACACTGAGCTCACAGGTTAACACTGAGTTCACAGGTTTACACAGAGTTCCCAGGTTTACACTGAGCTGACAGGTTAACACCGAGTTCACAGGTTTGCACTGAGTTCACAGGTTAACACTGAGTTCACAGGTTTACACTGAGCTCACAGGTTTACACTGAGTTCACAGGTTTACACTGAGCTCACAGGTTTACACTGAGCTCACAGGTTTACACTGAGTTCACGGGTTTACACTGAGCTCACTGGTTTCCACTGAGCTCAGTGTTCACACTGTGTTCATAGGTTTACACTGAGCTGACAGGTTTACACTGAGCTCACAGGTTTGCACTGAGTTCACAGGTTTACACTGAGCTCACAGGTTTACACCGAGCTCAGTGTTAACACTGTGTTCATTGGTTTACACTGAGCTCACAGGTTTACATTGAGTTCACAGGTTTACACTGAGCTCACAGGTTTACACTGAGCTCACAGGTTTACACTGAGTTCACAGGTTTACACTGAGCTCACAGGTTTACACTGAGCTCAGTGTTAACACTGTGTTCATAGGTTTACACTGAGCTGACAGGTTTACACTGAGCTCACAGTTTTACACCGAGCTCACAGGTTTCCACCGAGCTCACAGGTTTACGCTGAGTTCACAGGTTTACACTGAGCTCACAGGTTTACACTGAGCTCAGTGTTAGCACTGTGTTCATAGGTTTACACTGAGCTCAGTGTTAACACTGTGTTCATAGGTTTACACTGAGCTGACAGGTTTACACTGAGCTCACAGGTTTACACTGAGCTCAGTGTTAACACTGTGTTCATAGGTTTACACTGAGCTCACAGGTTTACACTGAGTTCACAGGTTTACACTGAGTTTACAGTTTTACACTGAGCTCTCAGGTTTACACTGAGCTCAGTGTTAACACTGTTATCATACGTTTACACTGAGCTGACAGGTTTACACTGAGCTCACAGGTTTACACTGAGTTCACAGGTTTACACTGAGCTCACAGGTTTACACTGAGCTCACAGGTTTACACTGAGTTCACAGGTTAAAACTGAGCTCACAGGTTTACACCGAGCTCACAGGTTTACACTGAGTTCACAGGTTAAAACTGAGCTCACAGGTTTACACTGAGCTGACAGATTTACACTGAGCTCACAGGTTTACACTGAACTCACAGGTTAAAACTGAGCTCACAGGTGTACACTGAGTTCACAGGATAACACTGAGTTGATAGGTTTACACTGAGTTCACAGGTTTACACTGAGTTCACAGGTTTACACTGAGCTCACAGATTTACACTGAGCTCACAGGTTAACACTGATCTCACGTGTTTGCACTGAGTTCACAGGTTTACACTGAGCTGACAGGTTTGCACTGAGCTGACAGGTTTACACTGAGCTCACACGTTTGCACTGAGTTCACAGGATAACACTGAGTTCATAGGTTTACACTGAGCTCACAGGTTTACACTGAGCTCACAGGTTTGCACTGAGTTCACAGGATAACATTGAGTTCACAGGTTTACACTGAGTTCACTTGTTTACACTGAGCTCACAGGTTTGCACTGAGCTCACAGGTTGACACTGAGCTGACAGATTTACACTGAGCTCACAGGTTTACACTGATCTCACGTGTTTACACTGAGGTCACAGGTTTACACTGAATTCACAGGTTTACACTGAGCTCACAGGTTTACACTGAGCTCACAGGTTTACACTGATCTCACATGTTTACACTGAGTTCACAGGTTTACACTGAATTCACAGGTTTACACTGAGCTCACAGGTTTACACTGAGCTCACAGGTTAACACTGAGCTCACAGGTTAACATTGAGCTCACAGGTTTACACTGAGCTCACAGGATAACACTGAGTTCACTGGTTAACATTGAGCTCACAGGTTTACACTGAGCTCACAGGTTAACACTGAGCTCACAGGTTAACATTGAGCTCACAGGTTTACACTGAGTTCATAGGTGAACACTGAGCTCACAGGTTAACATTGAGCTCACAGGTTTACACTGAGCTCACAGGTTAACACTGAGCTCACAGGTTAACACTGAGTTCACAGGTTAACACTGAGTTCACAGGTTTACACATAGTTCCCAGGTTTACACTGAGCTCACAGGTTAACACCGAGTTCACAGGTTTACATTGAGTTCACAGGTTGACACTGAGTTCACAGGTTTAGACTGAGTTCATAGGTTAATACTGGGTTCACAGGTTTACACTGAGCTCACAGGTTTACACTGAGCTCACAGGTTAACACTGAGTTCACAGGTTGACACAGAGTTCCCAGGTTTACACTGAGCTGACAGGTTAACACCGAGTTCACAGGTTCACATTGAGTTCACAGGTTAACACTGAGCTCACAGGTTTACACTGAGTTCACAGGTTAACACTGAGTTCAGAGGATAACATTGAGTTCACAGGTTTACACTGAGTTCACAGGATAACACTGAGTTCATAGGTTTACACTGAGCTCAGGTTTACACTGAGCTCACAGGTTAACACTGAACTCACGTGTTTACCCTGAGTTCACAGGTTTACACTGAGCTGACAGATTTACACTGAGCTCACAGATTTGCACTGAGTTCACAGGTTTACACTGAGTTCACAGGTTAACACTGAGTTCACTGGATAACACTGAGATCACAGGTTTACACTGAGCTCACAGGTTTACACTGAGCTCACAGGTTTGCACTGAGTTCACAGGTTAACACTGAGTTCACAGGTTCACACTGAGCTCACAGGTTAACACTGAGTTCACAGGTTTGCACTGAGCTCACAGGTTTGCACTGAGTTCACAGGTTAACACTGAGTTCACAGGTTTACACTGAGCTCACAGGTTTACACTGAGTTCACAGGTTTACACTGAGCTCACAGGTTTACACTGAGCTCACAGGTTTACACTGAGTTCACGGGTTTACACTGAGCTCACTGGTTTACACTGAGCTCAGTGTTCACACTGTGTTCATAGGTTTACACTGAGCTGACAGGTTTACACTGAGCTCACAGGTTTGCACTGAGTTCACAGGTTTACACTGAGCTCACAGGTTTACACTGAGCTCAGTGTTAACACTGTGTTCATAGGTTTACACTGAGCTCACAGGTTTACATTGAGTTCACAGGTTTACACTGAGCTCACAGGTTTACACTGAGCTCACAGGTTTACACTGAGTTCACAGGTTTACACTGAGCTCACAGGTTTACACTGAGCTCAGTGTTAACACTGTGTTCATAGGTTTACACTGAGCTGACAGGTTTACACTGACCCCTCAGTTTTACACCGAGCTCACAGGTTTCCACCGAGCTCACAGGTTTACGCTGAGTTCACAGGTTTACACTGAGCTCACAGGTTTACACTGAGCTCAGTGTTAGCACTGTGTTCATAGGTTTCCACTGAGCTCAGTGTTAACACTGTGTTCATAGGTTTACACTGAGCTCACAGGTTTACACTGAGCTCACAGGTTTACACTGAGCTCAGTGTTAACACTGTGTTCATAGGTTTACACTGAGCTCACAGGTTTACACTGAGTTCACAGGTTTACACTGAGTTCACAGTTTTACACTGAGCTCACAGGTTTACACTGAGCTCAGTGTTAACACTGTTATCATAGGTTTACACTGAGCTGACAGGTTTGCACTGAGCTCACAGGTTTACACTGAGCTCAGTGTTAACACTGTGTTCATAGGTTTACACTGAGCTCACAGGTTTACACTGAGTTCACAGGTTTACACTGAGTTTACAGTTTTACACTGAGCTCACAGGTTTACACTGAGTTCACAGGTTTACACTGAGCTCACAGGTTTACACTGAGTTCACTGGTTTACACTGAGTTTACAGTTTTACACTGAGCTCACAGGTTTACACTGAGTTTACAGGTTTACACTGAGCTCACAGGTTTACACTGAGTTCACAGGTTTACACTGAGCTCACAGGTTTACACTGAGTTCACAGGTTAAAACTGAGCTCACAGGTTTACACCGAGCTCACAGGTTTACACTGAGTTCACAGGTTAAAACTGAGCTCACAGGTTTACACTGAGCTGACAGATTTACACTGAGCTCACAGGTTTACACTGAACTCACAGGTTAAAACTGAGCTCACAGGTGTACACTGAGTTCACAGGATAACACTGAGTTGATAGGTTTACACTGAGTTCACAGGTTTACACTGAGTTCACAGGTTTACACTGAGCTCACAGATTTACACTGAGCTCACAGGTTAACACTGATCTCACGTGTTTGCACTGAGTTCACAGGTTTACACTGAGCTGACAGGTTTGCACTGAGCTGACAGGTTTACACTGAGCTCACACGTTTGCACTGAGTTCACAGGATAACACTGAGTTCATAGGTTTACACTGAGCTCACAGGTTTACACTGAGCTCACAGGTTTGCACTGAGTTCACAGGATAACACTGAGTTCACAGGTTTACACTGAGTTCACTTGTTTACACTGAGCTCACAGGTTTGCACTGAGCTCACAGGTTGACAATGAGCTCACAGGTTAACACTGAACTCACAGGTTTACACTGAGTTCACAGGTTTACACTGAGCTGACAGATTTACACTGAGCTCACAGGTTTACACTGATCTCACGTGTTTACACTGAGTTCACACGTTTACACTGAATTCACAGGTTTACACTGAGCTCACAGGTTTACACTGAGTTCACAGGTTTACACTGAGCTGACAGATTTACATTGAGCTCACAGGTTTACACTGAGCTCACAGGCTAACACTGAGTTCACAGGTTAACACTGAGTTCACAGGTTTACACATAGTTCCCAGGTTTACACTGAGCTCACAGGTTAACACCAAGTTCACAGGTTTACATTGAGTTCACAGGTTTACACTGAGTTCACAGGTTTAGACTGAGTTCATAGGTTAATACTGGGTTCACAGGTTTACACTGAGCTCACAGGTTTACACTGAGCTCACAGGTTAACACTGAGTTCACAGGTTTACACAGAGTTCCCAGGTTTACACTGAGCTGACAGGTGAACACCGAGTTCACAGGTTCACATTGAGTTCACAGGTTAACACTGAGCTCACAGGTTTACACTGAGTTCACAGGTTAACACTGAGTTCAGAGGATAACATTGAGTTCACAGGTTTACACTGAGTTCACAGGTTTACACTGAGCTGACAGGTTTACACTGAGCTCACAGGTTTGCACTGAGTTCACAGGATAACACTGAGTTCATAGGTTTACACTGAGCTCACAGGTTTACACTGAGCTCACAGGTTAACACTGAACTCACGTGTTTACCCTGAGTTCACAGGTTTACACTGAGCTGACAGATTTACACTGAGCTCACAGGTTTGCACTGAGTTCACAGGTTTACACTGAGTTCACAGGTTAACACTGAGTTCACAGGATAACACTGAGATCACAGGTTTACACTGAGCTCACAGGTTTACACTGAGCTCACAGGTTTGCACGGAGTTCACAGGTTAACACTGAGTTCACAGGTTCACACTGAGCTCACAGGTTAACACTGATTTCATAGGTTTGCACTGAGCTCACAGGTTTGCACTGAGTTCACAGGTTAACACTGAGTTCACAGGTTTACACTGAGCTCACAGGTTTACACTGAGTTCACAGGTTTACACTGAGCTCACAGGTTTACACTGAGCTCACAGGTTTACACTGAGTTCACTGGTTTACACTGAGCTCACTGGTTTACACTGAGCTCAGTGTTCACACTGTGTTCATAGGTTTACACTGAGCTGACAGGTTTACACTGAGCTCACAGGTTTGCACTAAGTTCACAGGTTTACACTGAGCTCACAGGTTTACACTGAGCTCAGTGTTAACACTGTGTTCATAGGTTTACACTGAGCTCACAGGTTTACATTGAGTTCACAGGTTTACACTGAGCTCACAGGTTTACACTGAGCTCACAGGTTTACACTGAGTTCACAGGTTTACACTGAGCTCACAGGTTTACACTGAGCTCAGTGTTAACACTGTGTTCATAGGTTTACACTGAGCTGACAGGTTTACACTGAGCCCTCAGTTTTACACCGAGCTCACAGGTTTCCACCGAGCTCACAGGTTTACGCTGAGTTCACAGGTTTACACTGAGCTCACAGGTTTACACTGAGCTCAGTGTTAGCACTGTGTTCATAGGTTTACACTGAGCTCAGTGTTAACACTGTGTTCATAGGTTTACACTGAGCTGACAGGTTTACACTGAGCTCACAGGTTTACACTGAGCTGACAGGTTTGCACTGAGCTGACAGGTTTACACTGAGCTCACACGTTTGCACTGAGTTCACAGGATAACGCTGAGTTCATAGGTTTACACTGAGCTCACAGGTTTACACTGAGCTCACAGGTTTGCACTGAGTTCACAGGATAACACTGAGTTCACAGGTTTACACTGAGCTCGCAGGTTTACACTGAGCTCACAGGTTAACACTGAGTTCACAGGTTAACACTGAGCTCACAGGTTTGCACTGAGTTCACAGGTTAACACTGAGTTCACAGCTTAACACTGAGCTCACAGGTTAACACTGAGTTCACAGGTTAACACTGAGCTCACAGTTTTACACTGAGCTCAGTGTTAACACTGTGTTCACAGGTTTACACTGAGTTCACAGGTTTACACTGAGCTCACAGGTTTACACTGAGCTCACAGGTTTACACTGAGTTCACAGGTTAAAACTGAGCTCACAGGTTTCCACCGAGTTCACAGGTTTACACTGAGTTCACAGGTTAAAACTGAGCTCACAGGTTTACACTGAGCTGACAGATTTACACTGAGCTCACAGGTTTACACTGAACTCACAGGTTAAAACTGAGCTCACAGGTGTACACTGAGTTCACAGGATAACACTGAGTTGATAGGTTTACACTGAGTTCACAGGTTTACACTGAGTTCACAGGTTTACACTGAGCTCACAGATTTACACTGAGCTCACAGGTTAACACTGATCTCACGTGTTTACACTGAGTTCACAGGTTTACACTGAGCTGACAGGTTTGCACTGAGCTGACAGGTTTACACTGAGCTCACACGTTTGCACTGAGTTCACAGGATAACACTGAGTTCATAGGTTTACACTGAGCTCACAGGTTTACACTGAGCTCACAGGTTTGCACTGAGTTCACAGGATAACACTGAGTTCACAGGTTTACACTGAGCTCACAGGTTTACACTGAGCTCACAGGTTAACACTGAGTTCACAGGTTAACACTGAGCTCACAGGTTTGCACTGAGTTCACAGGTTAACACTGAGTTCACAGGTTAACACTGAGCTCACAGGTTAACACTGAGTTCACAGGTTAACACTGAGCTCACAGTTTTACACTGAGCTCAGTGTTAACACTGTGTTCATAGGTTTACACTGAGCTCACAGGTTAACACTGAGTTCACAGTTTAACACTGAGCTCACAGTTTTACACTGAGCTCAGTGTTAACACTGTGTTCATAGGTTTACACTGATCTCACGTGTTTACACTGAGTTCACAGGTTTACACTGAGCTCACAGGTTTACACTGAGCTCAGTGTTAACACTGTGTTCATAGGTTTACACTGAGCTCACAGGTTTACACTGAGTTGACAGGTTAAAACTGAGTTCCCAGGTTTACACTGAGTTCACAGGTTAAAACTGAGTTCCCAGGTTTACACTGAGCTCCCAGGTTTACACTGAGCTCCCAGGTTTACACTGCGTTCATAGGTTTACACTGAGTTCACAGGTTTACACTGAGCTCCCAGGTTTACACTGAGTTCACAGGTTTACACTGAGCTCACAGTTTAAAACTGAGTTCCCAGGTTTACACTGAGCTCACAGGTTTACACTGAGTTCACAGGTTTACACTGAGTTCACAGGTTTACACTGAGCTCCCCGGTTTACACTGAGCTCCCAGGTTAACACTGGGCTCACAGGTTAACACTGGGCTTTGCCTTTCATGGGCATTGAACCACGTGTTATCCTGGACTGCCTAGTCCATCGTGGTATTGGACAGAGCTGATAGGACCAAGGGCCAGTTGACGGGACATGACGCAAGCACAATTCAGGCTCCACAGGCATTGTATTTAGCTGTGAGGCTTGTATGGTCGAACAGCCTAGCAGCTGCGTAGACACTCTAGTGAAGAATGGGCACTTGGGCAGGAATTGTCAGCCACCGGAATGCACTCCAGTACAAGTCAGCCCATTTTACTCAGTGATGAGGCTGGATGCTCGGCAATGGTAATTCCTCATGTCACAATTCTCCTTATCTTCTGAACCTCTGCCATCATCCCATCTCTGCTGGAAGTGGTGCCTTCAGAGGGGTTGGGTGTGAATCCACATTTGTCACAGCAGCAATTCAACAACAGGAAGATCTGGAGGATTATCCCATGAAAGCCAGGCATTGCCGTGTGTCAGCCATGATTCAGCGGGTAGCACTCTCACTTCTAAGTTTTCTTTTATTCGTTCATGTGATGTGGCACGGTCAGCATTTTTTTGCCCATCCCTAACTGCCTTTGAGACCATTTCAGAGGGCAGTTAAGAGCATGGCTGTGGGTCTGGAGTCACATGTAGGCCAGACTGGGTAAGGACAGCAGATTTCCTTCCCTAAAGGACATCAGTGAAGCAGATGCGTTTTTATGGCAATTCAGTAGTTTCATGGTTACTATGGCTGATACTAGTTCCTTATGGCAGTTTTATTTAATTAACAAAATTTTAATTCCACAGTTGGCGTGGTGGTATTTGAACTCATGCATCCAGATTATTAGTTCAGCCTCTAGATTACGAATCCAGTAAAAGGTAACCACAATGCTACCGTCCGCCCTCCCAAGGTTGTGAGATCAAGTCCCATTCCAGAGACTTGAGCACAAAATCTCGGCTGACACTTCAATGCAGTACCGAGGACGTGCGGTATTGTCAGAAATGCTGTGTTTTGGGTGAGACATCAAAGTGAGGCCCTGCCTGTCTCAAGTGGATGATAAAGATCCCCTGTCACTGTTCAAAGAAGAGCAAGAGAGTTCGCCCTTTTGACCTGGTCAATATTTATCCCTCAGCTAACATCTCTAAAACAGATTATCTGCTCATTTATCAATTTGCTGTTTGTGGGAGCTTGCTGTGCATAAATTGGCTGCCGTGTTTCCTTTAGTACAACAGTGACTACACCTCAAAGTGAACTTCATTGGCTGTAAACGCTTTGGGATGTCCTGCGGTCGTGAAGTGCAAGTTCTTTCTTTCTATTGAAAGGCATGTGTTTGGGACAGGGGCAGACAGCTGCCTGGTGTTCATGACCTCCCCCTATTCCCCACCTGCTTGATTCCCTTTCACTCCATTGCCTCCCCACTCCTCCGTCCAGCCTGTTCCATCCAGCTGTCTCGCTGGCGTCACTCCAATGCTGCTCCAGATGTTTTGTTGGGGACAGGCCCATTAGCAAAGCTCTGGGACCCTTTCATGTTTGTTTGACTGCTTCTCACAGTCAGGTGTTGAAAGTCAAGCGGCGAGCCTAGTGCTTCTGGGCCTCACTCATTTTTATACATATAACAAAGGAGGCAGGATCAAAAGGCAAACAGGAAGGGGGCCCGAGTGAATAAAAACCACAGCAAGCAACTGGTCTGGAAGAGGAATTCAATTGACACACTTCGGAAAGTCAGTTAGCCTCATTCCAGTGGAAAATTCTTCTCTCTGAGAATCCCCAGGTAGTCCTACATCAACTGAAGAGGCATCTGGGAAGCAGATGTGTGACTAGACTTTGAGTTCCAGTCTTTTGGAGAAGCTTTACACTGATAGGAGCTGCTAATCTAATCCTTGGCAGGTACGTCTCTTCTGATTCCACTTTGCTAGACAGACACAGGCTGCTTTACAGGTCTCGCAAGATGAGGGACCTTTATCCCCTCGATGGAGTTGCATTCCCTCTCACCTCTTGTACAATGACCTTTGTTGTATGATTGCCTTTCAAAGTGATGTCCCTTTAAGATTTAAGTACGCTAATGATCTAAGTACCAAGATGCAGTCATGTGACTTGAAGATCAGAGTCAGTCTGCACTGTAACACCTTGAAACAAGTTCTGTAAATAGTTAGCTTTGTACTGCATATAATAGCTTTAATAAACCTGTTTTGAGATCTTCAATATAACTGGACTCCACACATCTCATTTCTGTTGCATCAGACAACATAAAGAACTCCTTACAACCTTTAAACCCAATCACCTGCTGGTCCTTTTGTGGGAATCACTGAGAGAACAGCTCAGACACCATCCTCCTGCCTGTCCCAAGCATATTTGCTTAAAATTATGGTTTTGAAAACGAAAACACTTCTCATTATTTAAAGAAAATCGTAGCCTGGGCAAGCATCATTTCTCAAGTTGCGGTTCAGATCTGACTAAGTGACAGAACAGGCGTGAGTGGCTGAATGGCCTCCTTCTCCCAGTGCCTTCACTTTCCTGGGCTGCACTGGGGAAATCCCAGCCTGGCATTTTATTTTCTTGCTGGGATTTGAGGAAGTGGTCATTGCCCCCAAGGAGGTTGCTTTTGTTATCATGGATCATTCCACTCCAGGATTTGGCAGCAGCAAGGTCTGAAAATAAAAAAAGCAACAGTCGCAAAATGAATTTTACAAGGCATCGATGATGCGGTCAGACAGATACCTAGGGCCAGATTTTCAGCCCCTGCTGGGGCAGGGAACGGAGGTGGGCAGAAGTAGAATTTTGCGACACCGGTCTGTGTGCTGGTTCTCCGGCTTCAAGCCGCCCCCGGGCTATTTTTACGGAGGCTGGCTAGGGGGCCGTTTAGGCCCCTCCGTAAGCAGGTTGTAGCCAACTGAAATAGATAAAGGCCTAATAAGGTCTATTCGAGGAGGCTGACTGGGATTTTCCAGTCGGCCTCCAAGTACCTGGAGGGAGCAGGGGCAGTTTAGCTGTCTGCAGATAGCCTTCTGGTGGCAAACCACGAGACCAGCACTCCAGGCAGGCTTAGAGGCCTTCCCTGCCTACCTGGGTGCAGCAGCAGCCACAGGCCACACAGTACAGGTGCTCCCCCCACAACAAAT
Organism: Heterodontus francisci; assembly: GCF_036365525.1. Lineage (NCBI taxonomy): Eukaryota > Metazoa > Chordata > Chondrichthyes > Heterodontiformes > Heterodontidae > Heterodontus > Heterodontus francisci. Next base: position 49,584,176 of record NC_090392.1, read on the forward strand.
CCTCCCTTGCCACCCCACAAAGCCCCCCATAGTGGTGGCCTGGCTGCAAAGGACATTTTTTGTTTAAAGTTTGGAAAAATGGTGCCTCCATTTTGAAGTGCCCTCTCCCTCACTTAACATTCACAGCATCCTGCTTCTGCTTTCAAGCTGGAAGGCCTCCTTTTGGCCCTCCTTAATTGGACAGTAAGGCCAGCCTCTGGGCACTGGTTGGCCGCTCCAGGGAAAATCACATTGAGTGATTGCTTCCCACACAGTGCAGGCCTCTGAAGCACATTTGGCAGAGTTCAGAACCTGCAGGGAAAATCGTGCCCCAAGTTACTGCAACTCAGATACTGGTATTTTTATCTCTCCACAAAATGAATCTCCCCACATGGGACATTCCCCTCCCTTCCTGAAGGTGCCAACTCTCAGTGGGGTACAGTTGCTCCTCTCCAGAAGGTGTTGACTTTTACTGGGCTACAGGTCACTTCCTCTCCTGAGGGTGCTCACTGTCACTGAGGTACAGGTCCCCTCCTCTCCTGAAGCTGCTGACTCTCACAGGGGTATGGGTGCCCTCCTATCCTGAGGGGGCTGACTCTCACTGGAGTACGGGTCCCCTCCTCTCCTGAGGGTACTGACTGTCACTGAGGTACAGGTCCCCTCCTCCCCTGAGGGTGCTGACTTTCACTGAGGTACAGTTCCCCATCTCTCTTGAGGGTGGTGACTCTCACTAGGGTACAGGTCACTTCCTCTCCTGAGGGTACTGACTGTCACTGAGGTACAGGTCTCCTCCTCTCCTGAGGGTACTGACTGTCACTGAGGTACAGGTCCCCTCCTCTCCTGAGGGTACTGACTGTCACTGAGGTACAGGTCCACTCCTCTCCTAATTTACACACCGCAAGCTCCCAGAAACAACAATGAGATAATGATCAGATAATCTGTTTAATGGTATTGATTAAGAGATAAATATTAGCCATGACACCAGGGATAACTCCCCTGCTCTTCTTAAAATAGTGCTGTGGGATCTTTTACATCCACCTGAGAAGGCAGACTGAGTCTTGGTTTGACATTGCATTCAAAAGATGGCACCTCTAACAGTGCAGCACCCCCTCAGTACTACACTGGAACATCAGCCTTGATTTCTACGCTTAAGCACTGAAGTGTGACTTAAACCCACAACCTTATAAGTCAGGGATGCATGTGCTATAGGCTGAGCCACAGCTGAAACTAGTCGGTTAGTTGCAGTATCAGATGTAGAATTTCCATGGGATCCTTCCGATCTCTTCTCAAATTGGGAGAAAGACTGGAGAAGTGACGTTAATGAAAACTTATGTCACATCTCCAGGGTTTCTGCCGATCCTGCACTGGCTTTACACTGGGAGGTTGGAAAGAAGCCGCTATGTTGAGTTTGCATGTGATAATGGTGATGTAATCATTTTAAGGTTTCAAGAATTCAATCTGTGGTGGATCACTGGGAAATAGGCTTACTCCAGATATAATAACAAGGCAATTGACCTGGGACATTCAGCTGAAATAAGAAAGATGGAAAGAGTTTCCATTTCTATTGTGTCTTTCATGACTTCAGGACATTCCAAAGTTCTTTACAGCTAATGAAATACATTTTGAGTGTAGTTGTTGCTGTAATGCAGGAAATGTGGCAGCCAATTTGTGAACAGCAAGATCCCACAAACAGCAATGAGATAAATGGCCAGATAATCTGTTTTAATGATGTTGGTTGAGGGATAACTAATAGCCAAGACACCGGGAGAACTCTCCTGCTCGAGTCAATATCGATGAGGTTTGATTCAGTGCTCCCGGAACACAGCCTCATTTAGTGGGATCGCAATTCGAGCACTGAGACCTGAAGGTGTCAGCTTTGCTGTATTCAGTGCCAGATGTTACAATCAGGTAAGGAGGGGTCAAAAGGCTCCCCTCTTTTCCCTCTCCTTGTTTGACCGCAACAGGGTTTATTTCTTTTTAAAAGTGAGTGTGCTTGCCGATTCAGTGAGTGTTTCACTATTTACACGCTCTGATCATAAAAGAACTAATCGTACAGGTTTCCTTGAGTTTAACAAAGAAAGAGGTTAGCTTTATTGTACCTAAACCTATCTAAGTAAAATAATAAACTACACTCCAACTTTCTGACACACACACACACATGCACACATGCGGTTCACACACACACACACACACACACACACACACACACACACACACACACACACACACACACACACACACACACACACACAGGTTACAGAGTGGGGAAGAATAGATTGTACGAATAGAGTCCGGAGCAATAAAAAGGGGTATACAATCTGTGGAGTTTGGTGACTCAGTTGTCTTCCGGCTGAACTCGGTGGTCCTGAGGCATCCGGCTTGTAGAGGTGGCCAGCAGATTCAGAGTTTTCCTGGAGAACATCAATGCAAATAGTTTCCTTCATGGGGTCTCTGTCTGCAGCAATGATAGACTTAAGTGGTCACGGCCAGCAGGCAGGGTTTGAAATTTGCCAGGTAGACTGAGGAGAGAGACAGAGAGAAGGACCCCACTTGGGGCTCTTCTGATCAGTGTCCAGTTGCTTATCTGCTGCAGAGAGAGAATAGCCAGCCTAAAACACACAGATAGTGGGCCTGTCACATGATGGCTCAATGTATATTTCCTCTTGCAACTTAACTAGTTCATGTCTAGGGCTTCCCTTCTCTCCATCAGAGTCCCATTGTTCAAATGATTACCTTTGAGTGGTCCATCTCCACCAGTTTCATGTCCCAAGATTGCCTTTAATGTCTTGTTAATGGAGACTGGCCAGGTGAGGCACTCCAAACTTCTCAAGTCATTATTCTGGAGGGGACTGGCCAGCCATCCCAACTCCCTCTCAATGCAGTGGAATGCAAGGGATTTTGAAGCAAATGTCAGTGGCCATTTTAGCTGCTAACAGTCACTTTTTTCTTTTTTTAAATTTAATTCAGGTTTTCAGTCAATGGATTAAAAAAAAAATCATCATTCGGCATAGCACGTGTTCGTGATACCGTGCCTGTCCAAGTTACTGTCCAGTGTTGTTAGAATGGAATCTCCACCCACGAGGGAGAGCCAATGCCCGTAACTGTCAAATAGGCGTGCAATGGGTCTGGGATTGACTATCAGAATCATCAACAGGACCAGCCTTTCTGACACTTATTGTGAGCATTTGTGATGCAACGATGTAATTCGAATCACAGACATGCCACTTTGTGAAGTGATACCAGCTGTGACTAAAGTCAAAGGGATGGACACCTCCTGTGGAACAGGGTGACTGAAATTCTCTCCCCTAACCAGTCACTTTTCCCCATTCAAGAAAAGATTTGAAACCTTCAACCAAGGATTTCTCAGTGAAAGGGGGTAGGGATGGATACCAGGGAGTCGTCAGGTGAGGGGAATATAACCTGGAGTAACTGCTAATGTTTAATATGTTTATCAGGAACTGCTGCTGCTCCAGTTACATTCTTCAGACCATGGGATCAGACACAAAGGGTTTCCATTATTTTTTTGCAGTAGTTAAGATTCTTTTTTCATTTGAAGAACCACATTAATCAGTGAAAGGGAATGATGAGGGGCTGACAATAGGTGAAACAACACTCAATGCAAAAGCTCAGACACGTTCTTAACCACACATCATCATTACCTTCTCATATTACAACTGGGCATAGGGAGAGAGGATGCGGTTAAGAAATATAATCTGGTACAGAGGACATTCAGCCTGATCACTGGAGAAAGTGTTAACACTCTTAAGTTGCAATATGTGTGTGGATCCTGGAAGATCACAAAACCTCTTGGATAAGGCCCCATGTTTATTTTACAAACGTTTTTGCGGGAGCCTTGACCGTGTACATCAGCAAGCTTTTTAACCATGGTAGGCAGCCAGATCCCCGCATGACATATACACACACCCTTTCTAGCAAGAGTCACAAGACATAAAACAGGAATGAGGGCCCTGGCTGATTTTCTGTCTCTTCTGTTTTAGCTTTGTCTCTGTTGGTAGCCTTCATACCTCTGTGTCAGAGGTTGTCGGGTCAAGTCCCACTCTAGAGACTTGCCCAGAATCTGGGCTGACACTTCAGTGCAGTACTGAGGAGGTACTGCACTGTCGTAAGTGCCATCTTTCAAATGAGATGTTAAACTGAGGCCCCATCCACCCTCTCAAGCCTGATATATAGTCAGCACACAACCACAATATAATGTCTCCACCTTGCCTTCTGTAGTAGTAGTGGTCTTACTGTGCATTCATTCAGAGATGTTAAAGGTTAGTTTCTTAAATTGTTTAGATTATGTTAATTTAGCTCAGTGGTGTCACTTTTATGTCTGAGATTCTAGGTTCAAGACCCAGCCAAGGACTTTGGCATATAAGCTCATGCTAACACATCTACGCAGTGCTGAGGGAGTGCTGCAATTTCAGAGGTGCTACCTTTCAGATGAGATTTTGGGCAGGATTTTGCCTTTTGGGTTGAGATTCCGATGTCAGGGTCAAATGAGGGTCACAATCCCGCACTGCGTGGGATACAGTCACCTGGCAGTGATGTTCCCCAAATTAGCCAATTAGTGGCCAGAGGGCAGCCTCTCGCAGTTGGTGGGCCAATAGGAGGCCTTTCAGCTCGGAAGGAGACGAAGCCTGCAGTTCAGGTAAGATAGAGAGATAGCGAGGCTGCCTCCATTCTGAGGTGCCTTCTCACCAACTTCTTAAACTTTTAATTTAAAAAATGGTCTCAGCAGCTAGGCCATGTTTGTGGAGGCAGGTAGGGAGGGCCTCAAAGCCTGCCTGGAGTGCAGCCCTCCGCTCCTCTGCCTCCAGGTAGCTGGCCTGTTCCCAACGCCACAGGAAGCCCAGAGGCCAACTGGAAAATTGCAGTCGGCCTCTGACAATAGGCCTTAATTGGCCATTAAGTACCTGCAATTGGCTACCCATGCTGCCTCTGGGAAAATGGCCCAGGGGCGAGATGGCACCGGTAAAACGGCATGCCAACCAGCAGCGCAAATTTTCACACTTGCCCACCCACCTCCATATTCGCCCCCATTGGGGGCTAAAAATCATGCCCTTTAAAGCATGGCTCCACTTGTCTGTATAGCACAATGTTGAAAAAATATCCCATGGGACAAATCAAAGAAGACCAGAGAGTTTTCGCTGTGTCCTAGCCAGAATTCCAAACAGATCATTGATCTCAGTGCAGTTTGTGGGAGCTTGCTGTGTGCAAAATGGCTGCCTTGTTTCCTACATTGCAACAGTGACTTCACTTCAAAAGTATTTTGTGAGGTGCTATGAGGTGAGGTGCTTCAGGGCATTCTAAGAATGTGAAAGACATGATATAAAAGTAAGTTCTTTCTGAAAACAATACGATTAAGGTGTCTCGCAGATTGTTGATGCTGAGCCCTGTTTTTCGTTATCTCATCAACAGCTGATTTCATTTCCGACCTGCCCAGGTCACTGTCTGTTGTAACATTGATGTAAAGACTGAGGTCAGATTGGCAGTGAAGACCAAAGAATTTCCACTTTCAGAATGGGGATGAGGTGCTTGGAAACAGGGAGCTGTTTTTGGAGGCAGGTTTTCATTATAAAGTATCAGCCCCATAGGACTAGGGAGGTCTCAGCTTCAGTCCCAGTTTCAGTCCCCAGTCTGAGCCCAATCAATTGATCCCATTGGGCTGGTGTTGGGGGATTACAATAGCATCAAGATATCTGGGGTATCTAGGGAGGAAACCAGACAGAGTTCCACTCCTGATCACTGTCCACTAATCCCCACTGGAGTGTGTGTAGTTGTGAGTGTTGATATGAGGATTGGCATGATATTGGTCAGATTGTCCACTCCCCCTCCCACACAGTGGACTAACCTGTTGACACTCTCTCGGCTCCCAATGACCACTTGAGTGAGCTCCTGGAATGGGGGCAGTGCCCGTACTATCAGCAAGGATTCAACCAACACCTCTTCTTCACTCTAGCCTAGGGGTTGACAACTTGAGCATTTTTAAAATTTACTCAAAAACACAATATCTTAAGACCTGTAATGCTGTTACTCAAATGTCAATAATAATGAAAAACAAGATAGACACATTTCAAAAACATGTTAAAGTTTTTACAAAAAGTTGTTAATTGAATGATATTTTCTCACAAGTACAATGTTAATAAAAGTTTAACAAATGAAAAAAGCCATTTAATTGACGTCAAAATGGTTCAACTGTTCAAGGTCAGGAACCACACGAGTCCTTATTGAGTCACATGCAGCTCCAGGAGCCGTAGGTTGCGGACCCCTACTCTAGCCTCTCTATTTCTCACCTCACTCCTTCACTCCATCTTCAGTCTCTCAATCTCTCACTCTTTCTCACTCCTTCACTCTCTCTGACTAACTTAACCTCACTCTCTCTCGCTCCCTTGGTCTCTTGTTTCCTCCTTTCTCTCATTCCTTCTTTCTCCCTCTTTCTCTCTCTCTGGAGAGAGGGGAGTGAAGGAGATTAGAAAAAAGTAAATTATTATAAAATGAACATATCTGCTAAATTTGAAGCTGTTTTTGGCTCTATGAAGAGATCACAACTGGTGAACCCTGCAAAGTGCGAAAGCCTTTGAACATTTGTGGTGTAGCATTTAAGCTGTGACGCCAGATCCTGTTTTGTTTTTAAAAGAAGTTTAAAAACTTATTTCATTCAATGCTGAGGTTGGATGGAGTCAATGGTTGATGGGGAGGGTTTGGGCCTAGGCACACACAGGCCTCACTGAGGGAGGGTTTGGGCCCTAGGCACACACAGGCCTCACTGAGGGAGGGTTCGGGCCCTGGACACACACAGGCTTCACTGAGAAAGGGTTTGGGGCCTGCTCACTGACATATTCACAGGTCTCCACTACCCTTGTGCGTAACTTTAGCAAACAGCAGAACCTTGCTATCCAATTTTGCTTTTCACTGCAAACATTATCCAGGACATAACAGGGTCTGGCCGTGCTTTCTGAAGTGACTGGGTACAGCTGTGCTGCCCTGACACAGGATATTGTAATGGAAACTATAATAGAGGTAGCATTAAGCAAAGGGCCAGGCCTGATTAGAAAAGAAAATTCTGTTGAAGAAATTCAAGTCTTTATCAGCTCCAAAATCTGGAGTACTGTAACCATCTTAAGCCTACTTAATAATGTCTGTGATTGCTTGGACCTAACATTCAGCAGAGCAAAGTGTGAGATTCTGGCTCGGGTCTGTCAGGCTTCCTGAGGCAGGGTGCAGGGCCTCCAATCTGTTGCAGGTTTCCATTCCTTTATGCAGGCAGCTTGGTCTGTAAGTGGTTAGTAGAACTCTATTAAACTGAAATCCCAGTCTACAGAGAGAGTTAGCATGCTGAGTGCTGTGACAACCTCTCCACATTCCTGAATTCAGGGGCAGGGTTTGGCAGAGGAAGTCCCAACACCAAATATACTTGGCAGCCAGTTACAGACAGTGATGGAAACTTCATAGTAATCGGTTTAATGAGGACCATCTGAGCAGTTCCACACCTCACTCCTCTCTCTTTTATATAATTACATCTTTGAATTTTTGTTTCTGCGCCTCCATGACTATCTCTTGTTTTAAATCTCACTTGCTGCCTCTGTCTATCTCTCTCTCTCTCTCTCTCTCCCTATTTTTCGCTCCCTCTCCCTTTCTTTCTCCCTCTCTCTCCTCTCTCCCACTCTCTCAGTCTCTGTCTCTCAGTCTGTCTCTATCTCTGCCTCTCTGTTTCGCTTTCTCTCTCTATTTCTTTCTCGCCCTCTCTCTTTCTGTCTCTATTTGTCACTTTTCCCTCTCTTCCATATATCTCTTTTATCTTTTGTCCGTCAATCTCTGCTCTTCTTCCCCAGAATTCTACTCTCTCTGCCTCTTTACTTCACTGGTATTTTCTCACTTTCTATTCCGACCTCTTTCTCTATCTCTCATATCACTCACACTTTCTTTCTCCCACACATTCCCTCTTACACCATGCTCACTCTCTCATGGCCTATTTCTCTCTGTCTTCCCCTCTCCCAATCCCCCTCTCATGCCCTTTCTCTCTCTCCCTCTCTCTCCCTCTCCCTCTCTCCCACTCTTCCCTCTCATACTCCCCCTCTCACTCTCACCCTCTCTCCCTCTGTCTCTCTCTCTCACCCTTTTTCTCTCTCTCTCTCTCTTGCTCCCTATCACTCTCATGCACTCTCTCCCTCTATCTCTCTCTCCCACACACACACTCTGGCCTCAATATTCCACAGGTAGCAGTGTCTGTGGTTATCTGGTATCACTGTGTCCATACTTGCCAACACTCTCCCTTGCTGGTGTTTCTGGGTCCTGAGGGCAACTGGCCCAAAAGCAGAAATACCCATGGAGGGGCAAGTGCTCCAACCAAACCCCTCTCCCTCACCCCACCCACGACCCTGGCTCTGCTCCGACCCCCATCCAAAAATAGTGAATTTTATTTTCACTCTTCAGGTGTCTAGACCCAGACACCAGCGATGAGGCTGGACAAATCTGGGTAAGGCCAGTACCCAGAGTCCCATCCATGGTCAAAACTGCCAAGGCCCCCCCACAGCCCTCAACATCACCGACCCCTGCCCCTTCCCTTGCCCCAAACCCCTCACCCCATCACCCCATTCTTACCTCCCACCCCTCACTCACCACCTCTCGTATCCATAAAACGACCCCTCACGCCCCTGATCCCATCCCTCACCCCTGCCCCCTCGCTCCTATTCCCCTGCCCCTACCACTGCCTGTTCCTCTCACTCTTTCTCTCTTCGTCTCAGTCTCTCTGTATCTCTCAGTTGTTTGACTTTCTGTGCTTTAATCTCGGTCTCTTTTATTGATCTGTCTGACCCTTTCCTCCAGTCATTTTGTCTGTCTCTCTCTCTCTCTCTCTATCTCACTCTCTGTTTTTATCTCTTTCTACCTTTGTCTCTCTCTCTCTGTCTCTCCATCTCTGTTTTTATCTCTCCCTACCTTCGTCTCTCTCCTCTGTCCCTGTCTCCCTCTCTGTTTTTAATCTCTCTCTCACTACCTTTGTCTATCTCTCTCTCTATACTCCTCACCCCCGCCACCACCCCACTCTCTGTTCTTGGTACACCCTGGCTTTTTGAGAGATTCTGCTTCATGCTTCCAAAGAACTGAACACAGAAAGAAAACAAAAGCTGCAGAAGATGTATGTTTGGAGGTAATTAGTGTCTGTGCCACTAGTCCTGTCTTCAGTATGCTGCAGTGTTTACTCAGTCAAACCTTGGCAGCTCTTTGATGTTGGGTGAGCTCCGTGCCCAGTCAGCTGGTATGGTAATTGGCTTGTTTTAATTTGACAAATACCAAATGAGTCCAGATCACATCTCGGCACTCACACTACATCCAGCATCGTTCCAGCGATTATCAAGGGGCTGCTTGGCGCCTTTCTTATGCAATTCAGAAGGGAGGGGAGTCTGCTGACTGAAAAGGGAAATAGAAGATACTTCTTTTGTAAGTGGATATCAGTGCATTTTAAAGGGACAATGTCCGAGGGAGGGTTTGACAAACCTTGTCTCATCTCCCTTTCCACTCCCGGGAAAGCTGACTTTTTTGGGTTTCTGTGAATTTTGGAAACCCTGCAATCCCTCAGTCGAGTGGCTATTCTTCATGAGCAGCCCAGACTGTGATGTCAGCTAACTAGTAAACCACAACCAAACCGTTCTCACTCGATATTCCTGCTCACCGTCACCCTTCCCAACAGCAGTCAGGAGTGTGAACCCCGGCTGAATTATTTTCCCTCCCTCCGTAGTTGCCATGGTTCTGTTGGTAGCTCTCTTACCTCTGAGTCAGAATCAGAATCAGAAGATCATCGGCTCCAGTACAACTCCAGAGACTTGAGCACAAGATCTCGGCTGACATTCTCATGTAGTGCTGAGGGAGTGCTGCACTGTCGGAGGTGCCACCTTTCGGGTGAGACATTAAACCAAGGGCCTATCTGCCCTCTTAGGTGGACGGAAAAGATCCCCTGGCACTATTTCAAAGAACAGCAGGGGAGTTCTTCTTGGGGTCTTGGTTACTTATCCCTCAACGAACATCACTAAATGTTGTGTTACCCACATTACAACATTAACTGCACTTTAAAAGTATTTCATTGGGTGTAAAGCACTTTAGGACATCCTGAGGATAAAAAGTGCTATATAAATGCAAGTCTGCCTTTCATTCGAGGCCAGTTGTGGTGTTTATTTATTTATAAAATATATAAATAAATAAACACCACAACTGGCCTCGAATGAAAGGCAGACTTGCATTTATATAGCACTTTTTATCCTCAGGATGTCCTAAAGTGCTTTATATAAATGCAAGTCTGCCTTTCATTCGAGGCCAGTTGTGGTGTTCCTGAGGGACAGCAGGCTGAGGTCAGCACTGGCTAGGTATCAAATCTGGAACCTGAGAGCCAGTGTGGCTCAATACCAGGTCAGCTGGTGCACTTCCCCCCTGAGTCACTGGCTGTGTGGAAACTGCAAAGGAAGTGTTACCATCGAATTAAAGCCAGTGTGAGATGATGTTAGGGCCAGCGGGAAATGGAGTCAATGCCAATGGAAGATGGAGTCAGTGCCAGTGTGAGATGATATCAGTGCCAGTGGGAAATGGAGTCAGTGCCAGTGTGGGATGGTGTCAGTGCCAGTGTGAGATGGAGTCAGTGCCAGTGTGGGATGGTGTCAGTGCCAGTGTGAGATGGAGTCATTGCCAGTGTGAGATGGTGTCAGTGCCAGTGTGAGATGGAGTCAGTGCCAGTGTGAGATGGTGTCAGTGCAAGTGTGAGATGGAGTCAGTGCCAGTGAGAGATGGTGTTAGTGTTAGTGAGAGATGGAGTCAGTGCCAGTGTGAGATGGTGTCAGTGTCTGTGTGAGATGGTATCAGTGCCAGTGTGAGATGGTGTCAGTGCCAGTGTGTGATGTTGTCAGTGCCAGTGTGAGATGGTGTTAGTGTCAGTGCCAGTGTGAGATGGAGTCAGTGCCAGTGTGAGATGGTGTCAGTGTCAGTGTGAGATGGTGTTAGTGTCAGTGCCAGTGTGAGATGGTGTCAGTGCCAGTGTGAGATGTTGTCAGTGCCAGTGTGAGATGGTGTTAGTGTCACTGTCAGTGTGAGATTGTATCAGTGCCAGTGTGAGATGGAGTCAGTGCCAGTGTGTGATGTTGTCAGTGCCAGTGTGAGATGGTGTCAGTGCCAGTGTGAGATGGTGTCAGTGCCAGTGCTGATGGTTTCAGTGCCAGTGTGAGATGGTGTTAGTGTCAGTGTGAGATGGTGTTAGTGTCAGTGTGAGATGGAGTCAGTGCCAGTGAGAGATGGTGTTAGTGTCAGTGTGAGATGGTGTCAGTGCCAGTGTGAGATGGAGTCAGTGCCGGTGTGAGATGGTGTCAGTGCCAGTGTGTGATGTTGTCAGTGCCAGTGTGAGATGGAGTCAGTGCCAGTGAGAGATGGTGTTAGTGTCAGTGTGAGATGGTGTCGGTGCCAGTGCTGATGATTTCAGTGCCAGTGTGAGATGGTGCCAGTGCCAGTGTGAGATGGAGTCAGTGCCATTGTGAGATGGTGTCAGTGCCAGTGTGAGATGGAGTCAGTGCCAGTGTTGATGGTTTCAGTGCCAGTGTGAGATGGTGCCAGTGCCAGTGTGAGATGGAGTCAGTGCCAGTGCTGATGGTTTCAGTGCCAGTGTGAGATGGTGCCAGTGCCAGTGTGAGATGGAGTCAGTGCCAGTGCTGATGGTTTCAGTGCCAGTGTGAGATGGTGCCAGTGCCAGTGTGAGATGGAGTCAGTGCCAATGTGAGATGGAGTCAGTGCCAGTGAGAGATGGTGTTAGTGTTAGTGTGAGATGGAGTCAGTGTCTGTGTGAGATGGTATCAGTGCCAGTGTGAGATGGTGTCAGTGCCAGTGTGTGATGTTGTCAGTGCCAGTGTGATGGTGTTAGTGTCAGTGCCAGTGTGAGATGGAGTCAGTGCCAGTGTGAGATGGTGTCAGTGTCAGTGTGAGATGGTGTTAGTGTCAGTGCCAGTGTGAGATGGTGTCAGTGCCAGTGTGAGATGTTGTCAGTGCCAGTGTGAGATGGTGTTAGTGTCACTGTCAGTGTGAGATGGTATCAGTGCCAGTGTGAGATGGAGTCAGTGCCAGTGTGTGATGTTGTCAGTGCCAGTGTGAGATGGTGTCAGTGCCAGTGTGAGATGGTGTTAGTGTCAGTGTGAGATGGTGTTAGTGTCAGTGTGAGATGGAGTCAGTGCCAGTGAGAGATGGTGTTAGTGTCAGTGTGAGATGGTGTCAGTGCCAGTGTGAGATGGAGTCAGTGCCGGTGTGAGATGGTGTCAGTGCCAGTGTGTGATGTTGTCAGTGCCAGTGTGAGATGGAGTCAGTGCCAGTGAGAGATGGTGTTAGTGTCAGTGTGAGATGGTGTCGGTGCCAGTGCTGATGATTTCAGTGCCAGTGTGAGATGGTGCCAGTGCCAGTGTGAGATGGAGTCAGTGCCATTTTGAGATGGTGTCAGTGCCAGTGTGAGATGGAGTCAGTGCCAGTGTTGATGGTTTCAGTGCCAGTGTGAGATGGTGCCAGTGCCAGTGTGAGATGGAGTCAGTGCCAGTGCTGATGGTTTCAGTGCCAGTGTGAGATGGTGCCAGTGCCAGTGTGAGATGTAGTCAGTGCCAGTGCTGATGGTTTCAGTGCCAGTGTGAGATGGTGCCAGTGCCAGTGTGAGATGGAGTCAGTGCCAGTGTGAGATGGTGTCAGTGCCAGTGTGAGATGGAGTCAGTGCCAGTGTTGATGGTTTCAGTGCCAGTGTGAGATGGTGTTAGTGTCAGTGTGAGATAGTGTTAGTGTCAGTGTGAGATTACTTCAGTGCCAGTGTGACATGCTGTCTGTGCCCCCTCCCCACTTTCACTTGCTCAAAGGCTTACATTTCTAACCTTCTGATGAAAGATCACAGTCCTGAAACGTTAACTCTGTTTCTATCTCCACAGGTGCTGTCAGACCTGCTGAGTATTTCTGACACTTCCTGTTCTCAATTCAGAGTTCCAACATCCACAGTATTTTGCTCTTACCTTAGTTGGTCAGTTAGCTAAGAGGATATGTAACCGAGGCACACAGTGGGCCGAATATCCGAGGATCAATTTTCCTGGTCCGTGTTGAGTTGGCTGCTCCAAATCAGGGCACAAGAAGAGGCAGAGGGTAGAGAGAGATATATTAAATAGAGCTCTTGCTTGTGATCATCAGCCAGTGACTGCTGCTAAAAGGTGTGTGCATGTCTCTATGTCTGTATGTGTGTATTTGTGTGTGTCTTTTCTAGTTTAAATGTTCACCCAGATACCAATGCGGTCAATCATACACTCTACTCTTTATCCCCGAATAAAATACACTAACCAGGTTTCTTTAATAAACAAAATTATGAGTTAATTATAAAACAAGACTTATCCAGTAACAAAGCAAAGCAAAGCATTAACATGCAGATTGAAATATGAAATTTCCCTTTTTAAATAACGCCCCCCGCCCCGGGCCCCCAGCTACCCACACGCATGCACACACTCTCACATACACTGGTTCAAGAAAAATAAATACATTTTCTCTGCAGAGCTCTTTTACAAAAAAAAAGACAAAAACAAAACCTTGGCCAAATACTTGTTAATTCTTGAAGAAAACAGATGAAGTATATTGTGTCCCAAATGGCCTACAGTCTGGCATCCGAGAGCACGTAGATGGGTCACTAGGATCTTTTTTGGAGCAGTTCTTTTCAGGTGGCGTCAAGGACTAATTCGGTGGGTTTTTCTAGCTTCTCAGGAGAAATGCAGCATAAGGGATTGTATCTCTCACACATACTGAACTCTCAGGGCTTTTCAGAGAAGTGAAAGAAAGAGATGAGCTCGGTTTTTCTCTCTTGGCAGGTTGACCTCCAACTAACTCAAAACAGTCCACACCCGAATCAGAAAGTCAAAGCGATATCCCAAAAGCGACCTCCTGACCATCATAAATCTTGACATGTCACCTCTCTGTAAACATCTCCCCCAAGTCACCAAGGTTTCTGTTGTTTATTGAGCTTAAGGCATGTGATTTCCAGTGAAGGTTGTTTTCAAACAAGACCTCTCAGTTACCTTTGTAAAAAAAAAATCCATGGAGTCTTATTCCCAAATAAACCGATGTCCATAATTCTAAAATATGAATCCTCAAAAAAAATTTTAAAAATAGAAACAACTTCATAACAATGTATATCTGTCTGTGTGTGTGTGTCTGTGTGTGTCTCTCTGTCTGTGCATCTGTCTGTGTGCCTGTGTGTGTACCTGTCTATATGTGACTGTCTGTGTGAGTCTTTCTGTATGTGTGTGTCTGAGTGTATGTCTGAATGTCTGTGTGTGTGTCTGCATGTGTGAGTGTATGTGTCTATGTGTGTGTCTGTGTATGTCAATGTTACTGTTGGGTGAGGTCAAGATGGTTGCAATGCCTCTGTGGTTGAATGGCCAGAACTGCTTAAGACTATCACACAACATGATTGAGGTACTAGATGATTAGTCGGGAGAGGATCGATGAGAACTGGAGAGGAAAATGTGACAAGAAGTGTATTGAACATCTGTTAAGAGTTAAAATGTGCTAACCTGACAGTCAGATGCAGCGTTTTTTTTTCCAAAATATACTTTATTCACAAAAATCTGTAAAAAAAATACATTACCAAACAGTTTCAAACAGAACCAAGTTAAAAATTACAAACAGTGCAAAGGAGGTCCATTTCCTTCAATACAATCATGAGTTGCCTCACAACCCTTCCATTTCATTGTCGTGCCAGATACATTTTTACATTTTACAGCAGACAGAATTTTCCCGATACAGTTCGAGGGGTTTTCCATGGATCCAGCCCCTCAGTTCAGTTTGGTCTTTCCCCATTCAGCCTTTGCTGCGGCTGCCCCAAGCTTTAGTGCGTCCCTCAGCACTTAGTCCTGGACCTTGGAATGTGCCAGTCTGCAACATTCGGTCGTGGACAACTCTTTACGCTGGAAGACCAGCAAGTTTTGGGCAGACCAAAGGGTGTCTTTCACCGAGTTGATAGTCCTCCAGCAGCAGTTGATGTTTGTCTCGGTGTGCGTCCCTGGGAACAGCCCGTAGAGCACAGACTCCTGTGTTACAGAGCTGCTTGGGATGAACCTCGACAAAAACCACGGCATCTCTTTCCACACCTGCAGCTGCAGAGTGAACCACAGACCCTCAGACAAGCTGTCTGGCAGTGTGAGCTCAGGGCCGGCCCCACCCAGCATGAGCTAACCCTTTTTTTTGTCAGCGTGCCTCTCGGTGTTAATACTGTCTCTGAGCTGAGTGTCTCCTGTCACTGTGCTGTCGGCAGTCTCTCGCGGGAGGAGACAACCAAAATAAAACAGAAGACGTCTCCAGAAGTCTTTGCAGCCAACTTGGAAATCAGGCTCCAGATATTCCCCGAGCACACACTGTGTTGGGAGCTGGGAATGCAAAGCAGCAGCAAGGGATGGCCCAGGGAGGCATCCACGCCAGCATGCACTCACTGGGCCTTACTATCAGTCCCAATGGTGCCCTGAGTGATTTGAGCATTACAGAAAGGACAGCAACAGAGAAAACCTGTCTCCGTGAAGCAATCCACCAAACACCCACTTTCTGCAGGCTGTCAGCACATTGTCAGTGACAACAACCTGCAGTTAGATAATGTGGAAACATGTCCCAAGCTGCTTCATGGAGATGTTGGGAAATGGTATAGATGCTGACCCAAAGGAGGAGAATTTTGGAGGGGTGACCAAGAGCTTGGTCAAAGAGTTTGGTTTGAAGAAGAGTCTTAAAGGAGGTGAGATATGTGGAGAGGTGGAGAAGTTTAGGGAGAGAATTCAAGAGAGTCACACCTATGCAGTTGAACCACAGCTGCCAATGGTAGGGCGAATGGATTGCAAGATGCTAGAGACAGGAATGGAGAGTTCTCGGGATGTTTGTAGGGTTGAATGAGATTACAGAGGGATGAGGCCATAAAGGAACTTAGATGTGAGGCTAAGAATTTTACATTTGAGGCGTTAGGGGACTGGGAGCCAATGTAGATCAGCAAACACAGGGGTTATGGTTAAACAGGACTTGGTGCAAGTCAGAAATAAAAACAGAAAGTGCTGTCAGCATCTGTGGAGAGAGAAACAGAGTTAACGTTTCAGATCTGTGACCTTTCATCAGAACTGACAAGGGTTAGAAATGTAATAGGCTTTGAGCAAGTAAAAAGGTGGGAGGGGAGGAAAAAGAACAAAAGGAAAGGTGTGTGATAGGACAGCGGGCAAGAGAGATTAATGACAAAGGAACAAAGGCAAAGGGAGTGTTAATCGTTGTAGTAAAAGAGAGTCCAGAGACAGCGTTAACGGCAGAATAATGAACAGCTCTGTCCAGCTCCACAGTTGCTGCCAGATCTGCTGAGTATTTCCAGCACCTTCTGTTTTTATTTCAGATTTCCAGTATCTGCAGTATTTTGCTTTTATTTTGGTGCAGGTTAGGATATGGACAGCAGAGTTTGGATGACCTCAAGTTTATGGACAGTGCAGGGTGGGAGGGCAGACAAGGGCTCGTTGGAATAGTCGAGTCTGGAGGTGACAAAGGCATGAATGAGGAATTCAGCAGCAGATGAGCTGAGGAGGGGATGGAGACGGGCAATGTTAGAGGTGGAAGTATATGTTTGTGATGCAGTAAAGGGTGATGAATAAACTCAGCCAATTGAAGAAGTGTCAGAGATAACTGCAGCTATGAATCCCTGGGACCAGTTAGCAGGCACACTACTGAGCATCTAGGGAGTGTCATGGTCAAGTGGACAAGTGGCAGCTTGATGCCCATCAAAATAGCACTGATGATTAGGAGGGTCCGTGTACCCCATTGGAATCCAGTGCGGGGGGGGGGGGGGGTACAGTGAATGTTTAGGCCCAGATTTTCCCCGCAGGGATGGTGCAATCAGGGGATACAGTCTCCCCACTTTGTTTACTGCTTCCCACGGACATTGCATTTGAGACCAGTAATTCCTGTGCAAGAGATCTCAGGTGTGAAGCACTGTGCCCAGCCAATGGCTGCCAATGCCAACGGGTGCACCTTCTGTTTTTCTGGGGTGATCTTGTGCAGGCTGGGAAGTGAAACCGCGGGAATATTGGGAGGTGCAGATCAACCCTCACCATCCCAATGCATCCCAGTAGGCAAGTTAGGAATGGTATGGACAGCGGATTTGGGCACTGTCTGAGCCCCTCAGAGTAACAGGATAAGGCACAGTAGATGGGAAAAAGGAATAAAAAGAGGCCACACACTAACATCTTATCCCAACCAGCAGCAATAACAAGAACCTGGAAGTGATGACACTATAAAGCGTATGGTGCTCACCGAACTGTCTTCCTTGAATCTTCACATTGTTATCCATATTCATTACACCACACTGGTTTAGAATTTACTTTGTAAATGGGCCTGGAGGTAGTGATGGTTCTGACAGCACCGGGAGATAAGGAAACCTACTAATAAGGTGCAGAATTAGAATGCGGAGAAAAGCAAAACTGCACTTCAGTGGGCATGGCACTAAGACAACAAGAAAGGAACAGTAATACCCTGCACAGATGGAATGTTCTAGTAAAAGATTCCACAATGGACTGGATATAGCCTTCTGTTATAATGTGACTTGTGTGTGTTATATTGCTGAACAAAATAGCCTGTACTTGTTAACAATATATCAATATATATATATCTCCCGTTGGTGGCCACGTCTTTAGTTGCCGAGGCCCCAAGCTCTAAATACCTTCCCTACACCTCTCCAACTTGCTTTCCTCCTTTAAGACACTCCTTAAAACCTACCTCTTTGACCAAGCTTTTTGTCATCTGACCTAAAATTTCCTTTTGTGGCTCGGTATCATACTTTGTTTGATAATGCTCCTGTGAAGCACCTTGGGACATTTTATTACGCTAAAGGTGCTATATAAATACAAGTTGTTGTTGTTGTCTAGTTTCACAACCTGACAGACTAGGATCCCTATGATTCTCCAATCCTCAATCTCAACTATAGCTCTGTAGAAAGACCCTGAGGGGAGGCCAGAAACTGCCCTGCAGCAGGGTTGCTAACTCTGGCTAGGCCCCACACTCCCGCCATTGGCCGCCAATCACGCCCATAATAGTGGGGCCCCGCCTCCCATGGCCATTTGGAAAGTCAATAGGCTTTTCATTATCTGATTGGATGATTCTTGACAGTCGGTCAAATGGTCTTATTTTTCTAACTCATAAACAAAAGCGCTCAAAGAAAATGAAAATAAAACACTGTTTTTTAATGGTCTTATGATTTTTCTCCTGAGTTTACTGCAGCAGTGTCTGGAGATTAATGTCTTATTCCTGGAGGTTCCAGAACAACCTTACCCTGCGGTGAAGGAGAGTAAACTCAAAGGGCTGGTTCTATGAGCCTGCTCCCAAACACTTCCTAGCAACCAGCCATGCAGGAAGCGGACTAGGAGTTTGCTTCAAGCCTCCTTGCTTGTGAGGAAGCTACAGGGAGACTTAGAAGGGTGATTTCAGAATAAAATTATGTTTTTAAATTGACCATTTTCATTGACCACCTGGCAAACATTTTTTGTTGCTGTCTCATTGACCTGCTGCTGCAGGCTGTTGTCTCGGTACAAGGGCCTTCTGTCTGACTTCTAACTCGTATCCCTTTGTAATCAGCTTTTTAACGTATAATGAAGATAGGTAGGTTGGAAAGTTGACTCTTCTTCCCATTCTAAAGGCACTGGACAACCTCTTTTGCTACGGCATGTCCCGTCTTAAGTTCCAATAACCAACAGACAGTGGTTATCAGAGCTGGTGTGAGGAAGCTATTCCTTGTCTGCTGATAGGGTTATCAGTCCTGATAACCCTCCCTATCACTTTATAAATGAGCACTGTCTTGAATGAAGCCATCTGTTTCTCATAACTGCACTTGTTTAAGTGGATCTTCAAATGCCCTTCACCTAACACATCAAACCAATAGGAGATTGAACAATGATTGACATTCCAATTGGAAACCATGACAACAATCGAGAGTCTCCACTGAAAAGCAAATCTAAATAATTAGAATGCAGTATCAATAAAAGAAAGAAGGGACTTGCATTTCTATAGCATCTTTCACTACCTCAGGATGTCCCAAAGCAGTTTACAACCAATTGAAGTTTTTAAAGTTTTTGAAATGGGTCAGCCAATTTCCACACAGCAAGCTCCTACCTGTACGACTGTAACTCCTCTTTGAAATGTTTCAGATAGGAATTTAACACCTTAACCAGCTCGTTAACACAGCACAGAGGGAGATTGAAACTCTGGGCTGTTTTTCCCATACGAACATTACCTGTGCAGGTGAGAGCAAGCAAAGAGAAAGAAAGAAACCCTTCTCGAACTTTGATTATCAGTGCAGTGATTGTGATCTCCCATTGTCCCATCCTGTTTCGGAGGAGCCTGGGAATGTGGCAGATCTGACAGCAGGTAACCATCTCCCAGAGCGTCTGTACAGAGCGTGCCCCAGGGATGGTTAGACTCACCCTAGGATTGGCTGGAGGAACTTTCACTGCCTTTATCCACTTTTTAAAAAAGAAATAATAAACAACTTGTATTTATATAGTGCCTTTCACAACCTCAGGACATCCCAGTGAAGGACTTTTTGAAGTGTTGTCACTGTTGTAATGTTATCAGCTCCAGGCTGTGGATTGTGGTAAGTGGAACATCAAGATGCTATGGGCACCCCTTCTCTCCACAGAGATAAACTGACCAGCATGATTTCCATAACATTTCATCATTTGCACTCTCCTCTCTGTACTTTTACTGCGGGTGTTAACTTGGTTAAAATGTCCAATTGGACAGAGACCGCAATGGTTGCCGAACCTATCAGATGGATGTAAAAGATCCCACGGCACTATTTCAAAGAAGAGCAGGGGAGTTCTCCCCGGTGACAAGACCAATATATATTTCTCTCAACAATATCACTAAAACAGATTATCTGGTCATTATTTCATTGCTGTTTGCAAATTAACTGCAACGTTTCCTATATTATAACAATGACTTACACTTCAAAAAGTACTTCAATGGCTATAAAGAACTTCAGAATGTCCTGAGGTTATGAAAGGTTGTGTATAAATGCATGTCCTTTATTTGTGCTCCCAGCTCAGGTGCAGATTGTAGGGTAGTGTGTGAAGGTAATTATTTATTCATTAGCTGGTTCTTCTCACAGGCCACACTGTAAAGCAAGCTTTCCTTTCTCTCTCGCACTCATGGGCAGATAGCGGATGCGAGCGTTGAAGAGATGCTGGGATCTTTCTCCTTGCTGTCTATTGTTTTCAGTGCACTGTAA
This sequence comes from Heterodontus francisci, assembly GCF_036365525.1. Lineage (NCBI taxonomy): Eukaryota > Metazoa > Chordata > Chondrichthyes > Heterodontiformes > Heterodontidae > Heterodontus > Heterodontus francisci. Next base: position 49,604,436 of record NC_090392.1, read on the forward strand.
TGCATTTGGATTAAATTCCAACCTTCAATGCCCAGTCACATATTCGAAATCACCCTGTGTAATGCCAATGACAAGTGTGTTAATATGAGCATGTGATATCATGTCTGGGTCTGTTACAGACTTATTGATAAGAGTTTAATCACAATTATTACAACAATAAATATTACACTTTTAACGTAGTAAAACATCCCTAGGCTCTTCACGGGAGTGTTGCCAAACAAAATTTGACACCAGGCCACAAAAAGAGATATTAGGACAGGTGAGCAAAATCTTGGTCAAAGATGTACGTTTTAAGGAGTGTCTTAAGTGAGGAGAGAGAGGTAGAGAGGCGGAGAGGTGTAGAGAGGAAATTGCAGATCCTATTGCCTCAGCAACTGAAGGCATAGCCATCAATGGGAGAGCGATTAAAATCAGAGATATGCACCTTAGTTAACAGCTCCATTATCATTGAATCATGCAACTATCGGGATGGTAGAAGCTGAATTCAATTCCAATGTTCTGATATTGCTTTGTCCATTATTTGAACATTATTTTAGTGGACGGCACAGTGGTGCAGTGGTTAGCACTGCAGCCTCACAGCTCCAGGGACCCAGGTTCGATTCTGGGTACTGCCTGTGCGGAGTTTGCAAGTTCTCCCTGTGTCTGCGTGGGTTTTCGCCGGGTGCTCCGGTTTCCTCCCACATCCAAAGACTTGTAGGTGATAGGTAAATTGGCCGTTGTAAATTGCTCCTAGTGTCGGGAGGTGATAGGGAATATGGGATTACTGTAGGGTTAGTATAAATGGGTGGTTGTTGGTCGGCACAGACTTGGTGGGCCGAAGGGCCTGTTTCAGTGCTGTATCTCTCAATAAAATAAAAGCATACTCATTAACCCTTGAAGTAATACTTTCATTAAAACATTAGGCAGATATTAACTCTTTTGTTACTGATGTCCATCCGTGTTTTCAGCCCAAATCTGGCCCACTCCTGCAGCACTCTGATGTCCTTTTATTTCCCATCCTGCATATCCTTGTGGTATCTCTGAGCGATGAGGCCAATTAATGGCAATTCTGCTGAGATTGAGCTTAGCCTCATTAACTATATTTCATTTAGGACTCTCATATTAAAAAAATATTCAGCCAAGCTGCTGATCAAGGTGGCTGAAGTCATTGCGGGCACCCGCAAACAGCATTAAGCACCCTCAGGTCAGGTACAGGATAGGTTAGAGGCTGAGTAAAGAATCATTCACTGTGCCCCATGAATTAACAAGCACTTTCAAGTCAGGCATTGCATGTACTAAATACAGAGTAAAGTTCCCTATTCTCTGTCTTAATTATTATGTAAGCAAAACATCTCTTGACTGAGTTCCTCTCCCCAGCCAGATGTATTCCCATTCCGAACATGGACCCACTGTAATCAACCTCTCTTCTCCCCACCCTGATATAAAGTTACCACTAGCATGGTTACATAATAAACTATGTGCCTGAAGCGTGTAAGTTAGCAGCAAAGTTTAAAATTTCCAGGGTCGGGGAAGCAAAATACTCTTAAAGGGGCAGGGAGATAGATACAAGATGAGATGTAAGAGATTTAGGATAGAGATCAGGAGAAACACTTTTACACAGAGGGTTGTGAGACTGGAATACACTACTGGAGTTAGTGATTGAAGCATAGACCATGTCAACATTTAAGAATTGGTTAGATAGCTGATTGAAGGAAAGGGGATATAGGGGTACAGGATCAGGATGTGTACATGGGATCAGGATTACTACATCTGTGAAGGATAAAAACCAGCACGGACTGAATGGGTCAAATGGTCTGTTCTATGTTGTAATTTCCGTGACATTCTATGACTTCATGACTTTAGGTATTTGACAAACCATTTCTCATTGGTTCAGCAACAAGTGATGTCATTACACAAACCACCATGAAATGCGCCACCATATCACTCACACAAACCAAGCAAATCAAATAAATTGCTTTCATACACCTTTTTCCAGATTGTGAGCTCTGAAAGCTCACCCTTGGTGCTCAACATGGCAGAGCTGTTCTTGGCCTTGTTGGTGGTTCAAAGCACCGCTCGTTGAGTCACTGAACCACATGCAGCCAGATGTCGCGACTGGTTGGTGCTGACATAGTTCATCTCAACAGGGCACCAGTCGGTTGCTACAATTGGTCTAAGAGTCCCTTACTCAGGCAGGGAGAAACAATCAGTCAATGGTCTTCCTCTTTCAGTGAGACTTGCTGAAACATGTGTGCAGTGCCCCCAAAGGCAAATATCCTGCCATCTTCCAGTGCCAAAGGCTCACGTGTGATGAGGTTCGAGGGCAACAGGTTACCATGCAAGTCAGCACTGTTTCATTATTAGGTAACATCATTAGTGTAATAAAAACAGACAGGGAGGTAGTACCACATTAGATAGGAGCAGACTAAGAAGGACTATGAGGAATACAAGAACAGGTTTGGAATGCACTTATGTAAACGTACAAAGTGTGCTGAATAAGGTTGGTGAGCTACAAGCACAAATAGCCATGTAGGAACATGATGTAGTGGCAATAATGGAAACGTGGCTTAAAGATCGTGAAGACTGGGAGCTTAATATTCAAGGATGTAAAGTGTTCAGAAAAGATAGGGAAGGAAAAAAGGGAGGTGGGGTGGCAGTACTGATTAGGGAAGACATTGAAGTGTTGGAAAGAGGGGATGTCCTTGAAAGGGCAAAGACAGAATCCATTTGGTTATAGTTGAGAAGCAAAAAGGGGGTGATCACACTCCTGGGGGTATTCTGTAGGCCTCCAAATAGTGAGAAAGAGATAAAGGAGAAAATCTGCAGGAAAATCACAGAGATATGCAAGAACTATAGAGTGGTGATATTGGGGGGCTTTAATTACCCAAATATCAATTGGAATAATGTTAAAGGGAAAGGAGGGGAGGAATTTCTGACATGTGTTCAGGCAAACTTCCTTGTCCAGTCTGTTCTTGGTCCAACTAGGGAGGAGGCATTGCTGAATCTAGTGCTGGGGAATGAAGTGGGCCAAGTGTCTGTGGGGGAGCACTTGGGTAAGAGTGATCATCGTATCATAAGGTTTAGATTAGTAATGGAGAAGAGCAAGGAATGATATAAGGCAGAAATTCTAAATTGGAAGAGGGCTAACTTCAAGGTGATGAGAGGGGATATAGCCAAGGTAAAATGGAACCAAAGACTAACAAGAAAAATGGTCACAGAACAATGGGTGATCTTTCAGTAGAAAATGTTTCAGGTACGGGCTAGGTACATTACAACAAGGACGAAAGTTAGGGGAACCAAAGCCAGGCCTCCTTGAATGATGAGGGAGTTAGAGAATATGATGAAACAAAAAAAGAGGGTGTATGAATTCTTCGACCAAGAACCATACCAAATACAATAAGTTGAGAGGACAAGTGAAGTGGAAAATAAGACTAGCAAAGAGAAAATATGTGAATAGAATGCCAGTTAACATAAAAAGGAACCCAAAAATCTTCCACCAGCATGTAAATAGTGAGCGGATAGTAAGAGGTGGGATGGGGCCTATTAAGGACAAAGAGGGTGACATATGCTGAGAGGTGCAGGACAAGGCTAGAATACTTAATGCGTGCTTTGTACCGATGTTTACTAAGAGGATGCTGATAAAATATCGGTAGAAGCAGAGATGGTAGAGATAATGGGATAGGGTGATAATTGATAGGCAGAATGTACTGAAACGGCTGGTTATGCTTAGAGTGGATACGTTGCCTGGTCCAGATGGTTTGTGTCCCAGGTTGCTAAACGAAGTGGGGGTGGAGATAGCAGAAGGGCTTGCCATAATCTTCCAACCTTCCCTAGATACGGGGAAGGTGCCAGAGGATTGGAGAATGGCAAATGTGACACCCTTATTCAAGTAAGGGTGTAAGGATGTTCCTAGTAACTACCGTGAAAAAAATCAACAGGCACTTGGAGAGGTTTGAGTTAATTAAGGAGAGCCAGCATGGATTTGTAAAAGGCAGATCATGCTTGACTAATCTAATTTAATTTTTAGGTGAAGTAACAAAGAATGTTGATGAAGGGAAAGCAATGTTGTCTATATGGATTTTAAGAAAGTTTTTGACATCTTAAAGACTGATTAAAAATATCGAGGCTCATGAAATAGGAAGGTCAGTGTCAACTTAGATTTTAAAAATTGGCTTAAGGACAAAAATGAACAAGTTGTGGTAAGTGGTTGTTTTTCAGACTGGAGGATAGTCGACAGTGGTGTTCCCCAACAGTCAGTGTTAGGACCACTGCTTTTTTGATATATATATAAATGCCTTCGATATTGGAATACAGAATAAAATTTCAAAATTTGCCAGTGATACCAACCTAATCGGAAGACAAGTGGCAGATGCAATTTAATACAGAGAAATGTGAGGTGATACATTTTAGCAGAAGAGGTAGGGAAAAGAAATATAGACTAAATGACACAATTCTAATCCTGGGGTTCATGTGCACAGATCCTTGAAGTTGGCAGGACATATTGAGAGATTAGTTAGCAAATCATATGGGATTTTAGGCTTCATAACTAGAGGTATTGAGTACAAAAGCAGGGAAGTTATGCTGAACCTTTGTAAAGCTCTGGTTAGGCCCCAACTAGAATATTGCATGCACTTCAGGTCACCACACTTTAAGAAGGTCCTTGACAGGGTGAAGACGAGATTTACCAGAATGGTTCCAGAGATAAGGGATTTTAGCTACAAGGTTAGGTTTTGAGAAACTGGGGTTGTTCTGCTTGGAACAAAGGAGATTGAAGGGAGATTTGATAAAGGGGTACAAGATTACGACAGGTTTAGATAAGGTAGACAAAGAAAAGCTGCTCCCATTAGCTGATGTTATAAGGACTAGGGGGCACAGACTTAAGTTTTTGCGCAAGTGATACGTGGGAAATATGAGGAAGAATTTTTTTGTGCTAGAATGGTAATGACCTGGAATGGGGGCGGTGGAAGCAGAGATGGTTAATGATTTCAAAAGGAAATTGAATGGGAACTCGAAGGAAATAAACTTGCAGGGCTATGGGGATAAAGCGGGGGAATGGGACTGAACGGATTGCTCTGCAGAGAACTCGATGGGCCGACTAGCTTCCTTCTGTATCGTAATGACTCCATGACTCTCTAAGAGAGTCTCCCAGAGGTGAATCCAAGACATTGAACAATGAGAGGTGTGAGAAGCTACCAAATGCCTACTTTAGGGGTACATCTTAAGGAGGCTTCTGAAAGAGGAGAGAGCAGGAAAGAGGTAGCAGGATAAGGGATTAGGGAGAGATAAGCTCTGATTTTAACCATGCCCATCCAACAGAAACTGGGCCAGAGGGCAGCTAAAATCAGGGCAGCAGTTGGCCCCATGTAATCACACTCTCTTTCCATGGGATATAATTCTAACCTGGTGTTTTTAGCAGTTGTATGGGACACCCACCCGGAGGCAGCAGGATCCTTCTTTAAATATGCAGATTGGGCTCTGATGATGTAATTGAGGCGTCACTGCCATCTTAACCCGAGGCCTACATGGGAAACCGTCCTGCCTCTCATACCAGGTCAAACCGGAGTCAAACAGATCCAGGACCAGTAAGGTAGGTTTTATTAGATTTCTTTGTCAGCCAGGAGAACTCTTCCATCCTAACAAATTATCTGACTGCCTGGGAACCACTCCTTCAGGTCCCCCCTGCAGGCCTCCTGCTGCCCGAAACCCCGCTCCTGCCCACTGGCCTGATACTGCTTCCTACTGGGTTCGGGCAGGAGACTAACAGGGCCTGTGGAGAACATGCCTGAGGTTAAAATTTCCTGGGTCTCATGCTGTGGAGGGGTGGATAGATTGCCATCCGCATGACTCCTGCAGAGAATTAAAATGTGTTTGTATCTTAATCCCTGTTCATCTATCACTCTGTGCTTATTGACCTGCATTGGCTCCTGGTCCAGCAATGCCTCAGTTTTAAAATTCTCATCCTTGTTTTCAAATTCCTCCATGGTTTCACCCCTCTTTATCTCTGTAATCTCCTCCAGCCCCATAAACCTCCAAGATCTCTCTGCTCCTCAAATTCTGCCTTTTGTGCATCCCTAAAAACTTCCCTTCGCTCCACCATTGGTGGCTGTGCCTTCAGCTGTCAAGGCCCTAAGCTCTGCAATTCCCTCTCTAAAACTCTCTACTTCTCTCCCTCTCTCCTCCTTTAAGATGCTCCTTAAAACCCACCTGTTTGACCAAGCTTTTGGTTGCCTATCCCAATATCTCCTAATGTGGCTTGATGTCAAATTTTGGCTGAAAACGTTGCTGTGAAGAACCTTGAGATGTTTTACTACATTAAAAACACTATATAAATACAAGTTGTTGTTTTTCTAAAATCTAGCCTATAGTTTCAGCAGAGGGATAGTGGAGGGGGGTGGGTGGGGAGGTGGGAGGCTGAGGATGTGAAGGAGCATTGAGTCAGAAGAATGGAGAGGACACGTAAGGCTGGAGGAGGTGTGGGAGTCAGTCGCACCTCAATACGTACATTTATGTCATGTACGCTGACCATCTCCCATCGCTGCTCGGTGTCTGGTTTCACCTCAACGATGATGTTGGTCTTTTGCCAACACCAGCCACCCTCTAACACCACTCGCCTGGGCACGGAACGTCAGGACGAAGATGTGGAGGGACCAACGGAGGAGAGCAAATATTTTGAGTTTTAGGAGCCAAGGGGAGACATGATCGAATCAAAGCAATCGTGACTGCAGACTCCAGTAGTAAAGTCAGGTATGCAGTGGAGGGGTCTCTGGAAGACAGGGCTCTACAGAAGACCCCAACTCCCACCCGCCCCCCAAAACATTGCTGCCCCCTTTTCCCTAGCTTCTTACACAACCTCAGGATTTCCCAAAATGATTTATAGGCGATGAAATACTTTTGAAGTGCAGTCTTTTCTAATGTCGGAAATGCAGCAGCCAATTCCAGCACAGCAAGCTCCCAAAATCAGCCATGTGATAAGAGCAGATAATCTGTTTTAGTGATGTTGGTTGAGGGATAAATATTGGGCAGGAGACCAGGGAAAACTCCCCTGCTTTTCTTCAAAATTGTGCTGTTGAATCTTTTGCAGTCACCTGAAAGGACAGGCAGGGCCTCGATTTACTATTTCAGTTGAATGACAGCACAGCACTCCACCAGTACCAGAATGGGCATCAGCCTAGATTTTGTGTTGAAGTTTCTGGAGTGGGATTTGAACCTACAACCTGTTGGTTTATGGGGTAAGAGTGCTGCCATTGAGCTGCAGCTAACATTCCATTAGCAGTCCTCTGGTTCCATGTTGGGGAACAAATGGTAGCGCTCCAGCCAGATGTGTTTCCTGTGTCCCCAATCTGCTTTCCCTTGACCTGCGCCAATGGCGGAGGCATAATAATCAGTCACCTTTGAACCCTCAGTAGTGGATATCAATATACACAGGCTGCTACTGGGAAGCCTGAAGGGTTCAGCAAATGATATTTCAGGGGTTAGACTCCAAGTCTGGCAATTGGTTTGTCGGCCCTTTGAGAAATTAGTCCCGTTGCATCAGCCACGTCTGGCAAACCATAGCCCCCCCTCCCCCCCCTCCACCCCATCCCAGCTGCTGGGCTAAATGTGTGTTTGAGTAGGAAGGTATTAGTTAGCAGAGAGTGACAATTTACCCTCAGGCTTCACTGTGAGGAGCCCAGGTGGTGTCTCCTTCAAACAGAAAGAAGAGCTCAGGTGAAAGGTCGAGGTTGTGCGATGGAACACTGAGCAGGTTAATGGAGGCTCAGGTAATCAAGGAGAATTTGAAACTGCCCTATTGTCAGGCCCCAGCAGGCTCCCACTCTCCCAGTTAAAACAACAAATAAACCCATTCTTCAGAGGAGAAAGCTGCAAGTGCGGGAGACCTTTGTCAAAACCCTCCCCGCAGGGTAACTATGAGAAAGATGAGAGGTGGGCAGGAAGTGCAGTGTGAATTTCCCTGAGACCCACTGCTCTCGATAGTGGTTCCCATGCTGTAACTTACTGTGATTCAAGGAGGGACCCAGCCTGTGGGAGAAAGCTGTAGCGTTCACCTGGTATTTCCTTTCCTTGATCATTAACCCTTTCACCAGCCAGATCTGAGGGACTGCTGCACTGTCAGAGATGCCATCGTTTGGATGAGACATTAAACTGAGGCCACATTTGGCCTCTCAGGGTGATGTAAAAGATCCCACAGCACAATTTTGAAGAAGAAGAGGGGAGTTCTCCCATTGCCAATATTTATCCCTCAACCAACATCACTAAAATAGATTATTGGCTCATTTATCACATTGCTGTTTGTGGGACCTTGCTGTGTGCAATTTGGCTGTTGTGTTTCCTACTTTACAATAGTGATTACACTTCAAAAGTATTTAATTGGGATGTCCTGAGGTTGTGAAAAGCATTATGTAAATGTAAGTCTTTCTTCTTACCTTTACACCAGGAACCTGGCTATGCCTGTTCTTAACTCTGATTGGTTTATCTACCAATTAATTAATTAATTAAGCCACATCCATTTCACTCAGTGTTGTTCCAAGGTTCTCAGATGAGCAGGTGGGTGATGTTCCACATGGTATTCAAACAATCCAGACCAGGTTCAGATTCCCATTCCTCATTGAATAGACTGATCCCAGCCAGGGTACAGTTGTGGATGCTATAGACTTCAGCTTCCTCCATAAAGATAGAGGAACCACCAGCCGAGGTTCTTGTTCCTGAGCACTGGCCCCAGAGCCCCTGCTAGGAAGCCCCCTCCAGTGAGGACAGTATTGGTCGGCGCAAATCAAAATCCAATTTAATGGTGCCTAAAACTCAGTCTGTTCAGGTGAAAGTTGTTGGGTATTGCAAGACTTTTCCATCATTCAACATCTGCAGGAGAAATTTTCCATGATGTCCACGAGAAGCGGGTTCAAAAAAAAAATTCTAGAACCAAAAGTTTTTTTTAAGATTCACCTTGAACAGTACAGTAGAGCCAGAGGACATGGTCAGCACACAAGGGAGAACTCCTCTGCTTTTATTAAAATAGTGCCATGACATCTTTTACATCCACTAGAAAGGGCAGATGGGGCTTCAGTTTAACATCTTAACCAAAAGCCAACACCCCCTCAACGCTACACTGAAGTGTTAACCTAAATTTTGTGGTTAAATCTTATGGAGTGGGACTTGAATCTCCAACCTTATAACCCAGAAGAGACAAGAGTGCTACCTTACAATCTATAATTGTATTGCGATTTTGATTTGGGTCCAGATGTAGCTGTGTGATTCTGGAAGGCTACAGTGGAAGTTCTGGGTCCAGTTTATTGTTGTGTGAGTTAGTGAATGCCCTCAAGGAAAGCCAGTCCTAATCTGCAGCCTGTTGACCAACGCAGCTAATTTGATTCTTATTTGAACAGACAGGCCTGTTTGGTTGACAGAATGGAGTGTAACAAGGTGAATGAAAGAGCACATTGTTAGCAGAGGCTGATGCCTTGCAAAGCCAGAATTCACACTTATAAACATGACCGCCTGTTTCCACTGGAGAATACGAACTGATACTTAACTCGAGGCGTCAGAAGAAGTGGAAAACTAGAAAAACATTCTCCTTCACTTATATTTTTGGGTGAACTGAGAACGGAATTAAAGGGGCACTGCCTTCATGGAATTATCAATTGTCCAATCAGACAAGAGTGAAGATTCGATCTTCTACCTTCATAAGTCAAGGTTGACCAAAGGGTTTTTCCTGAAGACATAACCCCTCGAATGAGACATGTCAGTGACCATGTGTCCAAAACCAAGATTCCATTGGGGATCCCTTAGCCAAAATTGTAAAGTGCTATTTATGTATTTGCAGTTATGATTTCACCAGAAATAGTGATCAAAGTGGGCAGCACAGTGGCGCAGTGGTTAGCACCGCAGCCTCACAGCTCCAGCGACCCGGGTTCAATTCTGGGTACTGCTTGTGCGGAGTTTGCAAGTTCTCCCTGTGTCTGCGTGGGTTTTCTCCGGGTGCTCCGGTTTCCTCCCACAAGCCAAAAGACTTGCAGGTTGGTAGGTAAATTGGCCATTATAAATTGCTACTAATATAGGTAGGTGGTAGGGAAATATAGGGACAGGTGGGGATGTGGTAGGAATATGGGATTAGTGTAGGATTAGTATAAATGGGTGGTTGATGGTCGGCACAGACATGGTGGGCCGAAGGGCCTGTTTCAGTGCTGTATCTCTAAACTAAACTAAAGGGAATCCTCCCACCATAGGGTAAATTCAGTGCTCCCAGTACTGAACCTTGCTGTCCATGACAAACAGAACCTCAGAAGGTCCCAAAACATCTCTTATCCAACAAATTGCTTTGAAGTGTAGTCACTGGTATTATCTTGATAAATGCAGCAGCCATTTTACTCACAGCAAGTTCTCATAAGCAGCACTGAGGTAAATGACCAGTTAATCAAGTTGAATCATGGATGTTAGCCATGACACTTCTTCAAAAGGTACTTCAGGATCTTTTGCCACCACCTGAATGACACCTCAGATGAATATCTCATTTGAAAGACAACACCATTGACAGTGCAGCATTCTCTCAGCCGTGCATACCTAGATTATGTTCAATTGCTGGAGTGGGACTTTAACTCAGTCTTCTAAGTTGTAGATGAGTATGCTACTATTGAACCAAGCTACAGGGATGTAGCTATAGTTACAACTTGCATTCCCATTGGAATCACTGAATAAACCCTTATGTGTCCGGACAGCAACCTCAGTCTAGCACCTTTACTGCACCCAACGCAGTATTTCCATTTCTCGCACCAGCTATTGTTATTGCCAATGTCGTGAGAAACTGCAAAATTCTGCTCAGTTTCTCGTACTGTAGCTCAGTTGTAGCATTCTTGCTTCTAGAGTCAGGAAGGATGGGGATTCAAGTTCCACTCTAGAGACTTGAGGCACATAATCTATACAGACACTTTAGCACTATTGCTGGGACAGTATTGCACTGTTGGACATGCCATCTGTCAGATAAGATGTTAAACTGTTTTCCCTCTCAGGTGAATGTAAACTATCGTGTGGCATGGCTCAGGAGCAGGGGTGGTTTCCTTAGTGTTCTGGTCAATATTTATTCCTCAACCAACATTACGAAAACAGGTTATCTGGTTGTTTATCTCATTGCTGCATGTGGGAGCTTGCTGTGCACAAGTGGACTGCCAATTTCCTACATTGCAATAGTGACTACACTTATAAAGTACTTCATTGATTGATAAAGCATTTTGGAACATCCTGAAGTTGTGAAAGGCGCTATATAAATGCAAGAACATTCTTTCTTTGGATTGGTAACACAATACAAGGGAAGCTTAGATAATTTGAATTCTCTTTTCCCATTTTTCAGACAGTTGGATTTTCCACAATCACTGATACAGATCGGACTGAACTGGCTCCCAGTCATGTGCAATGAAGCCAGGGCATGAGAATCATCAGTCCCTTATTTACTTAAATTACTCTTCTCATTTTAATTTTGCGAAGTTGCCAATGGAAAGAACAAGACGATGTGATCATTCAGTCTCTGAATGCGCAGACCTCAGAGCACGCCACACTATTACTGAGTTTAGATCCCTGGCAGTGTGTTACAAGCTGCAATCTAATCGAGCGATTTATGTGGTATATATATAGAATAACAGATACCCCGGACTGAGTTGCAGGCTGCAATCTAATCGAGAGTGTTGGGTGGTTTATATATAGAATAATAGATCCCCGGCAGTGAATTACTGGCTGGAATTTAATTGAGGGGTTCAGGTGGTTTATGTATAGAATAGCAGAAACCCAGAAGTGTTACAGGTTGATTACAGATTGGTCTGATTAAGGTGTCCAAATGACATTACTAACTACAGGCGGGAATATGTACTGGTTTATATGCATCATAACGATTGGCCGACTGATAAGATCATTGAAGAAACTTTTCTTAGAACAGGCTGACAGCGGAGGTCTACCCATGGTTGTTCAATGTATGCTCCCTGCGGGTGAGGCTCCCAATGCCAGTGTTGACTCAGAAAGTTAACCTTACATCTTTTTTAAAATGTTCTCACCTTCTCCCCACACTCCTACTTGGGTTGGGTACCTCAACAAGAGGTTGTTAATCGTGGACGAGTGTCAGTTAACTCAACCATGGAGCCATTACTGTGCCTACACTTTACTCACACTTCCCACAAAGCTCAGCAGATCACAAACAGAAGCAGAAACCATGGCCAAGCTTTTTTCTGTCAGTATCCCAGGACCAGTTTAACACAGCACAAATGAGGAATCCAACCTTGAACCAGCACAGCAGAAGGCCATTCAACCTGTTGTATCTGTGCAGTTCTTTGCTAGAGCAATGCAAATTTAATCCCACTGCCCTGCTCTCTCGCCTTCCTGCTGCATCTTCCTCTGCTTCAATATATATCACATTTTCCCATTAAAAGATTTAGTAGTCGCGCCAGCCCTCAGTTGGAGTCTTCTGCTACATAAGACTCCGTCACTGACTGTCTCAACAGGTGTGCTTCCCCAGGAGCTGCTCTGCTCTGGATTCAGTGGCACAGATCCTTACAGAGTGTCCGTATCAGATAGTGAGGCCTATTCATGTGGGCTGTGGATTTGCAGTGAGATATATGGAAATACAGAAAATTGAGGCAGCACAATCAGCACCCAAGAGACAAACACTGGGAATTTCCTCTGTGATTCTCCCATTTGGCTGTCGTAACTTTGGCAGAAGGTTCGGTGGAAACCCTTGAGCTGGCACATAAACCGGGATCTGAGCTGGTGTTCGACCAACATTACAGACAATCGCTCAGGAGATTCCTGGCGAGAGGGAAGTTTCGAATAGGGAAATTCCAGGCACCACCTGAGACCATTAACCTCTCTGGTTATGGGGTTGGACCTTGTTCACTGTCACTGTCAGTGCTTCATTCACACATAGGAACAAGAGGTGGCCATTCAGCCCCTCGAGCCTACTTTGCCATTCAATTAGATCATGCTCAACACCATTTGCGACTCCTCAGGTACTGAAGCAATCCATGTCCATATGCAGCAAGACTTGGACAATATCCAGGCTTGGGCCGATAAGTGGCAAGTTGCATTCACACCACACAAGTGCCAGGCAATGACCTTCTCCAACTAGGGAGAATCCAACCATCTCCTCTAGACATTCAATGGCATTACCATCGCTGAATCCCCCACAATCAACATACTGGGAGTTACCATTGTCCAGAAACTGAACTGGACCAGCCACATAAATACTGTGGTTACAAGAAAAGGTCAGAGGCTGGAAATTATGCGATGAGTAGCTCACCTCCTGTCTCCCCAAAGCCTGCCCACCATCTACAAGGCGCAAGTCAGAAGTGTGATGGAATACTCTCCACTTGCCTGGATAAGCGCAGCTCCAACAACACTCGAGAAGCTCGACACCACCCAGGACAAAGCAGCCCACTTGATTAGCACCCCATTCACAAACATTCACTCCCTCCACCACTGACGCACAGTGGCAGCAGTGGTACCATCTACAAGATGCACTGCAGCAATGCACCAAGACTCCTTCAACAGCACCTTCCAAAACAGCGACCTCTACAACCTAGAAGGACAAGGGCAGCAGATGGATGGGAACACCAACACCTGCAAGTTCCCCTCCAAGCCACACACCGTCCTGACTTGGAAATATATCGCCGTTCCTTCACTGCCACTGAACCAAAATCCTGGAATTCACTTCCTAACAGCACTTCCTAACTACACCATATGGACTGCAACGGATCAAGAAAGTGGCTCACCTCCACCTTCTCAAAGGAAATTAGGGATGAACAATAAATGCTGGCCTAGCCAGCTACGCCCACATCCCATGAAAGAATTTTTAAAAATAGCTGATCTGGATCTTAACTCCGTTTTCCTGCCTTTGCTGCAAAACCCTCAATATCCTTGCCGAACAAAAATCTATCAATCTCAACCCTGAAAACTCCATTTGGCCCCAGAACCCACTGCCTTTTGGGGAAGTGAGTTGCAGATTTCCACTATCCTTTGTGTGTTAAAGTGTTTTGTGGTTGCCCTCCTGAACGGCCTCGCTATAAAGTTTAAGTTTATGTCTTCTCATTCTTGATTCCCCACCAGAGGAAAGTTTCTCGTATCTACCCAATCGAATCCTTCCAACAGTCTAAAGATCCCAATCAGATCATCCCTCAGTCTTTTATACTCCAGGGAATACAAGCCAGCTTTATACAACCAGTCCCATAATTTCATCCTCTCAGCCATGCACTGGTGTAGAACAGGGTAGATTTTTTAAATATCTGCCTGTCCCTCTATCTTTCTCTTTCAGAAGCAGAAGGGGCTGCTGCATGTTTCCAGAATTGTCTGTGTTCATTTCAGAATTCCAACCTTTAGCTTTACCTTTTCCTCTCTCACTGTTTCTACCAGTTTCATTTGAATGGTAGCACCTGTTTGCTGCCATTTAATTTATAACTCAGTTTCCTGCCAAATCTCCCACTATAATCAAAACAGTTTCAAACGCAGAACAGTTTGAAACGTGCATCACGTAAAACACACAGTATGCCCAGGTGGTATATAATTCAGGTTTTGTACTGAGATCAGCTACCCCAGCACAGGGAGATCAAACCTGTGGCTTCCTGGTCTGTGTGCCTCAGTGCCATAACTCACAAATCGTTTAACCAGCTGGGATATTGGGAAACTTTCCAGATACAGTCAGTAATGCAGGATGCTGCAGGGAGGGGTCACTGAGTGACTGTGTGAGGGAGCTGGATTACAGTCAGTAACACAGCAACCCCTCCAAGCCTGCGTTACCAATTGTATCTCTACTGATGTTAATTCAGTTTGCTTTGCCCTGACCCCTATCTAGTGACCGGTGCTGGAAAGTGGCTGTATGTGTAAACTGAAGATAGGATCAGACTCAGCAGTGACGGCCCCCACAGTAAAACAGCTCAGCAACACCCAGCGTTTGAGTTCACACCTGAAGAATGGACATTTAATGTACGTGACAGAGAGCTACGAGTGCCCATGGGATTGAACCCCGATGTGAATCAGCCTCTATGGAAAAGAGGAAAATAATAAAATCTCAGAAAGAAACAGTAATGAACAGATTAACAATGCTGATTGTTGCTGGGGGTGGGGGTGGCGGGTGTTTGGAGAGAGTTGAGTTCAGGAAAAATACAATGTTTGCTCTTCATTTGCATGGTGGCGCCACTGATTTCACTGGTAAAGAATTAATCTCACTCTTTCCTCAGTCGGAGTCAGTGACGGATTATTGTTCCACCATCCCGAGCATGATTGTCAGAAGTATGAGCACAGAGAGACGCTTGTCATCATGAAGGTGAATTTCATCCATTGGCATCTGGCCAGTGTCCCAGCTTAACTTTTAATTAAATCTCCACTTGCTCCGTCTTTAAAGAGAAAGGACATTCATCCATCCAGGCCTACAGTCAGGCTCAATGACCCCTGACCCCTGCTGTGATGTAAAGAAGGTGCCTATCTGAAAATTGAACTTCTAAGAAAAGAAAGATAAACGATCCACTGCCAAACTTTATCCAAAACATATGTTTTTCCCACTATTCTAGTAATCTGGGATATTTCCTGCATGTTTGTTGCCATGGTAGCCCAGCATGAAAAAACTATTTACTTGTGAATAAGAGAAGAGCAGGCATGTGTTGTCAATTTTGAAGCCTGGTAAATAGATTTTCTTTCTGTCTGTTAGGCTGGCGAAAAGACAAGCTGATGCTAGCAAAGACTGACAGAGAAATGACCAATCTCCTCAAGCATTCCCACAGTTCCCGCACCATACTCTTATTTACTTGACTGTGAGAGGTTTTTTTTCTCTCTGTCTTGGCTGTGATAGTGGGGAGTCTGGGCAGAGAGCCCATTGTAGAGGAGCTTATAACTTTAAAGGAAATCTTAAAAACTGTCCAGCATTTGGGAAAGTCTGTCAGACCAGGAGATCGCAGGCAGTCAGCTGGAGCTGAGGTAAGTGGCAGAGGAGGGTCGGAGCGATGTGATTGTTAAGCAAAACTACCCTTTAATGGACTGCCTGAGCAGATGCTGTTCCTTCACTGATTTTGTAGGGGCTTGTAATAGACACCTGGATTTCAACAAGCAAAGATTGCTGTTCTCTTCACCTCTCCGTACAAGCTGGTGTGGAGAACAGAGCAGGCTGCGGGTGTTCTTCATAGTATTACACATTCATTGCTGACAAGCGACACAGATGTGATTCAGTGCAAATCCCATTGAGGTGGTGGTTATACAGTCATGAACCTTAAACTCTTCTGTTGATTAACAAATGCTTTTTTAAAAATATTACCGGTTGGAGTTCCTGCCCATTTGAGGAGTGGGAAAGAGATGTGTGAGAGAGGTGTAGTGGCACTCTGAAATCTTTAACTGTATGTGTGAGAACAGGAAGATTGTAAAACCTTAGAACCGAGGCTGATTTGATCTGCTCTGTCACTGGCACAGCATGTTAAAGCTAGCGTGAAATACGTGTCGCAGGTACACTGATGCCTACACAGCCCTTCTAAAGGGGCAATTATGTCAACTGCTCATCCCTTCCAACTCGCGGAATTTTGATGTTTGTTCACTCGTTAGTATTAAGCCAAGGGGGTAAACCGTGTGTTAACTGCACTGGTCAGCAAACTCTGAGAGTAAATGCCTGGTCGTAATGGTTTGCCATCAGGTTTATGGGGTCTGTGATCCACAATGATCAGGTTTCCAAGTCGCACCGGGACAGTTACAATGAGAAATTGATTGAATCACTGATTAATTGAAAAAGAAAGTGATCACTTGTGTTTGAGCAGGACTGTGGATGCCAGTGCCTGAAAGAAATGGGGCAATATTAGATTCCTTGGTTTATGTACACACCAGACATTCAAACAATTCAGACCAAAGAACGGCTAAACAATTGACAGCACAAAATCTAGTTCAACAAAATATCGATCACAAATAGTAGGAGGTAAAGCTGCTTGCTGTTTGTGAGCTGATAATCTGTTTATTCCTGGTGAAGGTTAAGCTGGCCATTTCATTGACCTTAATATAAACCCCATATAGTGTTCAGATGGAAAAGAGAAAAGTAGCCCCAAACCACAGACTGACATTCTAAACACTACCTGTGGCTCAGTGAGTGAAGGTACTCCCCAGTGTGGTACTGAGTCACACAGATGAGGAAGATCCTAGGCTCCCTCCTGGGTCTGCATTGAGTTTGTTGACCTCAGTGCAGCTACACTAGCAAAGGGAAAGTCTACTCGGGTTCCCAGGTGCTGCCCGTCACCTCCTGTAGCGGTAAACAGTGCCCATGGAATAGTGTCCCATCATGTATCACTGCATGGGAAAACAGTGCCTGTGGAATATTGTGCCAAGGTGGATCACTCCGTGAAGAATGGAGTAAATGGGGAGAACAAAAGCAAAACTTGAGAAGAAATGAGGCGTAAATGAGCTAAGCAGTTCCTGAGCACAGCTTGGGCAGTCTGAGATACGGTACTTGCAGTGTCACACCAAGCCCCGTTCACCCCTCACCCTGTGATCCCTGGCTCCTGGTTTGGCAGCACCTCAATTTCAAAATTTTCATCCTTGTTTTCAATTACCTCCATGGCCTTACCCTTCCTTATCTCTGTAACCTCCTCCAGCCCTACAACACCCCAAGATATCTGTGCTCCTCCAATTCTGGCCTCTTGTACATCCCCTGATTTAATTGCTCCACATTGGGTGCCATGCTTTCAGCTACCTAGTCCCTAAGCACTGGAATTCCCTCTCTAAACCTCTCCACCTCTCTTTCCTGCTTTAAGACACTCCTTAAACCAACTTCTTTAACCAAGCTTTTAGCCACCTGTCCGAATATCTCTTTATGTGGCTCAAAGTTAAATCTTGCTTTATAATGCTCCTGTGAAACGCCTTGGGACATTTTATTAAATTAAGGTAATGAAAGCGTGGTGGGCTGACTTCTTGCATAATTTGATACAACTGAGTGCCTTCAGAGGGCAGTTAACAGTAAACCACATTGGTGTGGGACTGCAGTCACAAATATAGACTCAGACTGTATAAGAACAGTTGGTTCCCTTTCCTAAAGGACATTAGTAAACCATTTGGGCTTTTGACAACAATCTGACAGCTTCGTAATCATTTTTTCTATTATCAGCTTTTTATTTTCAGATTGTTCTTGAATTCAAATTCTCAAACCCCTGTAGGAGGATTATGAACTGCCATTTCTGGATTATTAGTCTGGTAATACTACCATTCCCATATCTCAGCAGCAGAGTTGCAGTCCCCAGTACTTAGTCGATATGGATGTCACAGTATAACTGACTCACAGATGCCATTTGCCTGACAACCTGAAAAATAGAAAGCTGTGGTTTAAAAAGCATCCTTTGTGTCTAAATCCATTTCTTACAGTCACTTCCTTTCCTGATCCAAATCAGTGCTCACAACTTCACCAGAACTGTCAGTACTTGGGAAAAATGAACTTATTCTGTCAAAGAGCAGCACTTTGGGTAATGTCTGAACTCGTGTTTATGTCAAACCTTTGAAGTAAGGGATGTCTGAACACAGATAGGCCTGTGGAAACAGGCTCAGAACCAGAAACAGAGCGATTAAGGGAGGTGAACAAAAGCTTAGTTGGGAGATAGTTTTGCAGGAGAGGTAGACGGCTTTAGGCTGGGAATTTCAGGGAGTAGGAAGCAGGCAGCCAGAGTCCCTGCCACCAATAGTGGCAGAGGCCAGAGTCTGAGGAACACAAACTTTGACAGAGGGATATTAAAACTTGGGAATGTTGAGGGGTTCAAATTTCCGCAGAGGTCCTCAACTCCCACTGTTTGGCAGCTCGGCAGAGATCCCAGAGTATCAGAGGAATGGGCTAGGGCGGCACAGTGGCGCAGTGGTTAGCACTGCAGCCTCACAGCTCCAGCGACCTGGGTTCAATTCTGGGTACTGCCTGTGTGGAGTTTGCAAGTTCTCCCTGTGTCTGCGTGGGTTTTCTCCGGGTGCTCCGGTTTCCTCCCACAAGCCAAAAGACTTGCAGGTTGGTAGGTAAATTGGCCATTATAAATTGCCACTAGTATAGGTAGGTGGTAGGGAAATATAGGGGATGTTTGGTAGGAATATGGGATTAGTGTAGGATTAGTATAAATGGGTGGTTGATGGTCGGCACAGACTCGGTGGGCCGAAGGGCCTGTTTCAGTGCTGTATCTCTAAACTAAACTAAACAATTTCTCCGCGGGTTTGTGCCAGAATTACGGCAAGAGATTAGGGGAGGCAACACCTACTGAAATTGCTGTCAGAGGTGCTGGGGGAACAGGAAATAAACATAGTGTTGCAAGAGTGAGTGTGATGGGCAAGCTGGACTTAGCGCAGGACAGGATGCAAACAGCAGAGTCTTGGCCAAATTGGAGTTGATGGAGGGTGGGGGATGGGTGATTGGCCAATTGATCCCTGGTATTTAACGTTGAATCAAAGGAGAAGGTAAAGGGAGCAACATTGAAATGTTCTGCTGGGGCAACATCATGTTGCTGTCTGATGTGGCTCAGTGGGTAGTACCCTTATCTGAGTCTAGAAAGTTGGAAGTTCAAATCCCACTCCAGAGACTTAAAAATAAAATCTAGGCTGGCATGTCAAGGGAGTGCTACACTGTTGGCAATGTTGTCTTTTGAATGAGACGTTAAACCAATGTCCGTCTGCAGGTGGGAAACATCTGCAAACACTATGAAGGGGTTAAAAGCCTCCTGAGTCTACAGCAAAAGTATAAATTCGATTTATGAGCTGCTGTTTTTCCAAAGTATTTTTGGCTTGAGGTTGTGCCAGCATTGCCAGGCTCACCTGACAGGCGAGATGTTTGTGTTTTACAGTGTGTGTGTTGGGCTCCATATTAGGCAATGAAGGCTGCAAGCTTAAGGAGCAGGGTCAAAATCATCCATTGCCTGCTTGCTTCTCTACGTGTTGGAATGTCGCCTCATTTTTAACTCCCTGGGGTAATGAATTCATCAGCCTACAGGTGCACTTGCTTCAGTGTGAAGCATCTAACAGTCGAGGTGCCCACACGCCTTCATCAGGCCTTAGCACCTCAGGAATCCTCAGTGTGAACAGCACTTGGACTGACTGACCCATGGAGCTGGATGGAGGGGGAGCAAATGACCCCTGAACTGTTCAGCTCATCAGCTTCATCAATTTGATTTCACGTTAATGGGGCAGAACACATGGGCCATGAATGTAACATTAAGAGCCATGTTTGGTTAGCTGCGTAGTACAGCTGCTTAATCAGACAGAGGGAACGGTTCCTCCCTGCACCAAATGGTAAATCTACCCTTCATAATCAGTGTGAAAATATTCAACACTGAGTGCAGAGGACATCTTCCCATGCTGCCCTTTCACCTCTGGGACCTGGGTTTTAATCCAGCCCAGAAGTAGTGAGGTGAACATGCCCTCAGTTTGTGTGTGCGGTAGTCACAAACCAGATTCCAGCAGCCTTGTGCCCACAGCACAGAAATGGTTCTGATCAGTGTTTAAAAACTACTAATGCTGGAAATTCACAGGGTCATCAATATTGCAAAGGTGAAATAAATGAGGTTAGGATTTCTAGTGTAGCTCTTTGATCAGAACTGTTCTACTGAAAGGTCACTACCTGAATCATTGGCTTGTTGTCTCTCACAGATGCTGACGGACATGCTGTGCATTTCCAACACTCTCTGCTTTTATTTCAGAGACCACCACTTGCAGCTTTCACTTCCTATCCCTTGTAATTGGTAGTAAAGTGGCACTCCCACTGAGAGAGGCTGTAAAGGTCCCTGAGGTTATAACAATGTATACATCATTGTTGGGGCAGTGTAGAGGGAGCTTTACTCTGAATCTAACCCTCTGCTGTACCTGCCCTGGGAGTGTTTGATGGAACAGTGTAGAGTCAATAAGCCAATTCAGATACATCAAGGATGGAACCTGGGATTTTCCAGGTCCACAGGGTCAGTGTTAGGATGGGGAGTCCATTTACACAGTGAGTCTTCAGGGAGCCTTTCGTCTTTTTAACTCAATGAAGATAATTTTGGAGCAGAAGTAATTGATCATGCAGTGACATCACAAGGCGTGTCACCTCCCTCTCTATTCTCTGACTGGTTGCTGTGATCCACTATGAACAGGACTGGGTGGGAGGGGCAAATGAAACACAGAAAATAATATTTTCATGAATGGATTGACCTACTGTGACTAAATATGGAAAACATTTTCACAGTTATGACAGCCCACATGTGTGATAACAGTTTATATTTCACTAAAATAACTTATGACTCATTGTGTAAGCACTTAGACTGAGAGAGCTACAGTGGGCACTGAGCACAGGCCCCACAAAAGAGGTCGACACAGTTTAATTAGGCCAGGTCTGCCAGCTAAGCAGATAGTCTTCATTCTTCATGAATGCAATAAGCTCAGGGATTGATTGATATTCACCTGTGCAAGTTAACATGGGCAACAATGCATATGTGTGAATTGCAGGATATTTTACCAATGGATGGAGGTCTCTACAACTGACCTTGTTAAACTGTAGTCCAAATCTTGTTCAATTCTACTCCTTCCCTGCTCCATGTATCCTCACCATCTTATCCTTGTGTTCAGGTGCCTCAATGGACTCACCCCTCCCTAGATCTGCAACCTCCTCCAGCCCTGCAACTCTGAGAATCTCTGCGTTCCTTCAATTCGGGCCTCGTGTTCCCCACATCCTTCACTCCACCATTAGAGGCTATGCTTTCAACTGTCGAAGCCCTAAGCTCCAGCATTTCCTCCCGATACCTCTCCACCCCTGTTCTGTTAAGACCCTCCTTAAAGCGTACCTCTTTGACCCAGTTTTTGGCCACCTGTCTTAATGACATCTTCTTTGACTTGGTGTCAATTTTTGGAGCGTTTTACAACTTTAAAGGTGCTATATAAATGAAAGTTGTTGTTATTGTCTCCTGCTGTAACTCATTCTTTCCCAGGACCTATAATATTCCACACCTCCCTCAGTCTTCATTTTCTGCTACAATCTTCTGTTGTTTTTAAACCCAAGTTTGGTGTCATCTCTTATTAACCTTGTCTTCTCTTCTGCACTCTTCAGCTTTGCTATGAGCCTTGGCCCTTCACCTGAGTTTCTCCAAATACATGTTAAAAAATCTAGACGTCTCTGCAAGTAAAATTTCTCCATTCTTCAGTTCTTATAACTAGGCTCACCATTGATGCTGATAATACCTTTACACCATCCTGCCATCATCGATTAGTTTGTTCTCCTGCTCTTTCACAGATGGGATACAGTCTACCAGCTCCTGAGGACACCAATTTTCAGCCATCCAGCACTCTGACACAACGCCCTTACTGTCAAACTCCAACTGGACCACTTTTGAAGAGGAACTCTCCCTATCATAAAATACTTTTGCTGCACAACTTATAGGAATAAGGAATCCAGAAGCTGAGACCCAAATAACAGACACTCAGTGTGACCCCAAATAACAAATTCTCAGTGAGACCCAAATAATAGACTCTCAGTGAGACTCCAATAGCAGGTTAGCTTTACTCTGTATCTAACCTGTTTTTTTTTTTTTTTTTTTTTTTTTTTTTTTTTTTTGAGTGAAAAATGGTTTATTGATCACATTTTTCTTAAAGTACTATGTTTATTTGCCCTTCTTGGCTGTGCTGTACCTGCCCTGGGAATGTTTGATGGGACAATATAGAGGAAGCTTTACTCTGTATCTAACTCCTGTCTGTGAGTGTTTGATGGGGCAGTGTAGAGGGAGCTTTGGTCTGTATCTAACCCGTGCTGTATCAGCCCTGCAATTGTTTGATGGAACAATGTACAAGGAACTTTACTCAATATTTCCCATTGAACCACCATAGCCCTATCACCCCTTCATCTAAAGGCACTGACTCATTGTGGCTACAATCGTACAGGTGCCACACAACCTCCAGAGATCACTCAACTCTCCATATGTCATGAGGGACTGTGAGTGTCAGCAGGTTGACTGGCCCTCCTAGTCCATGTCTTGGGACCATTAGGGCAGTGCATTCACCCACTCAGCCATATCGATCTTATGTCTTGAGGCGTATTTAGAATCTGTGCCGTGACAGGATGTCACAAAGTGCGTGTGTGAGTCAGGCCTGAAAATGCGACATGAGTCAGTTAGTGTAAACAAGCCCTGAAAGTCAAAGTCCATATTCCAGCCACAGCACAAAGCTAAATATATAAATACCAGCATTTCTGAATACATTCATCCTGAATGTTGTGTCATGAAGACTCAAGAGATTAATAGTTTCTGAGATTTGATTTAAAGAGGAGTTTCATCAGTCCTTGCATTTTACAAAGGTTTGCTGCCCACAATAGATGCAATGAAGAAAAGCTTGCATTTATATAGTGCCTCACACAACCTCAGAACGTCCCAAAGTGCTTTACAGCTAATTAGGTACTTATGAAGTCTAGACACTGTTGTAATAAAGGAAACAAACACAGCAGTCAATTCATGCACAACAAGCTCCCATAAAGAACAATATGATAAATGGACAGATAAAATTTTAGTGATGTTGATTGAGGGATAAATATTGGCCAGAACTCCCCTGCTCTTCATCCATATAGTGCCATGTCTACCTCAGAGGGCAGACAGGGCCTCAATTTAGCATCTCATTTGAAAGATGGCGCCTTTGACAGTGTAGCACTCCCTCAGTACTGCACTGGAGTGTCAGCTGCAATATGGGCTCAAGGCTCTAGAGTGGGACTGAGACCGACAACCTTATGAGTCAGAGGTGAGAGTGCCACCCACTGAGCCATGACTGACATAAATGCAGCTCAGAAAATTGAGGCTAAGGTGTACAGCCCATAACCCAGACCCTTACTCACACCAAGTGAGGCTCAACGCTGGCAGCAAGTGAACCCCCCCCCCCCTCACCCCTTCACCATCACAGCCACACCCAATGACAGCAGAATCAGTAGCCAGAGTTCTCCACTTCTGTTCTCCAGCCCATGATTATATATAGGATATAGAGGTGATGGAGAAGAGGCATCCCAGCACTGAGAGGTTATAATTATCAGGAAAGACTGAACAGGCTGGGGATCTTTTCTCCAGAAAAGAGAAGACTGAGGGGTGCGCCATAGAGGTGTTTAAAATTCTGAATGAGTTTGATAGGGTAGATGAAGAGAAGATGTTTCCACTTGTGTCAGAGTCCAAAACCAGAGGCCATAAATATAAGAAAGTCACTAAACACCCAAGGGGGAATTCAGGAGAAGCATCTTTACTCAGGCTGTGGTTAGAATGAGGAATTCGCTACCACAGGGAGTAGTTAAGATGAATAGCATAGATACATTTAAGGGGAAGATAGATAAACACATGAGGGAGAAAAGAATGGAAGGATATTTTGATCAGGTGAGATGAAGAAGGGTGGCAGGAGGCTTGTGTGGAGTATAAACACCAGAATAGGCCAGTTGGGCTGAATGGCCTGTTTCTGACCTGTAAATTCTGTGTAATTTCATGGGGGCAAGAGGGAGGGAGGCAGGTCTCAGGGTTCTGCCTGCCTGTTATTAGCAGGTTAAGGCTTCACTACGGGTAAAGGCACTGCACAGGATGGTACTAAGCCATATAGACAAGAAGGCCAAGTTTCACTCTTCCCCCATCTCCTTGAGTCTGAACTCAAGTGAAGCAGATCACGAATCGAACACAGCCCCATATTATATTGGGCCAAACACCACCCCTCCCCCCGCTGCACCCCGGTGCAGGAACTTCCCTTGGAAAAGGCTTTGGTAATGTCGCCAGTTTTGCTCCTACAGCCCCAGTATTTGTCCTACCAGCCTCACAATCCAACTGCTAGACAGAAAAAGACGAAGGTCCATCTAGTTCACCTTCTCCCATCCCAGGCTATCACAACGATAATGGATTGGTTGACTGATCATAGCAATCAATCTCTATCAATTAGTCTACAACAGACTCAGACATGAGGGAATCCCCAGTGCTGGAGAGCTTTGGGAACCATAGGTCCAAAGTCATCTGTTGCTCCATGACACGTTGCACTCACCATACGTCATGTCTCAAATTAGTTATATATCTGTATCCTAAAATGTTATTTTCTGAAAGAAATCTATCAATTTTTTTGAATGAATCAATACTAACAGGCAGCCTGTATCAGAGGTTGACCACTCGCTCATTGAAATATTGGCTAGGATTTTATCTGGGCGACAGGGGTCTCGACCTCCAGTAAAAGCTGCGCTGAGAACCCCGCGTCGCCCACATCTATGGGAGGTCTGCAGAATCAAGTGCCAATTAAGCACTTAACTGGACAGTGGTGAGCCTTCCATGGGATCAAGGACCCCGGCGACACAAGTCCCACCCTCTGAGAACTGCCGGTCAATCAGAGGCTGTCAGCTCTCTAACTGAGCCGCACCACTGCCGAGGGCGTGGCTGCTGCCATTGGAGTACCCACCTGAGGCCTAGGAGCAGCGCTGGGCCCAGGCCACAGGTAGGTCAGGGCGGGAAGGGTCTCACTGGGTGGGGGCTGTGGGGAAGGGGGGGTTAAGGGGTTGTTGGCAGTAAGGGCGGGGGGGGGTGGTGGGTGGCTCTCAGCCGGACCTCCCTTCCTGATGCTGGGTCCCTCGTTCAGGCACTAAGTGCCTTTTAACAAGGGACCCCAACCCCCTGGAGCTGGAAAGCAACCAGCATGGTATTTCTTGCCATGCTTCCCGTATGGCGACAGGTCCACCCACCACTTGGGTAATTGCGGTGGTGACAGGCTGAGGCCCTTAATTGCCCACTTAAGGGCCTCAATTGGAGGCTGGGCAGGAAGGCCATTCACAGGCCTTCCCACGCTGGACTTAATTTCGGTAGAGGCAGGAAGGTGGCGGGGACCCTCACCCAATTATATGCTCTCAATGTCACCAAATCCACCACGGAGGACAGCATAAGATTCCCTCCACTGTTTCTGCACATTCATTCTGAACTTTCCCCCTTCAAGTGCAGGCTGTTATCCTCTAGTTCTCCTGTTCTGGACAAGGTGAAGTAGTTCATCCCAGAAATAGCACAATCATTAATTTGAAGCAAGCTCTTCACAGACCCCCTGATCTATAGGGGTCTTGTAGTAAGCATTAAGGACCACCCCCCCCCCCCCCCCCACCCCTCCCTCTTTACCACAGCTTGTTTAGCTGGTGCCAAGCAGGGACTCTAGAGGATGAGGCAGGAAATATGCTGACATCACCACCCTGTGGCCAGGCTCTACCCCTTTAAGAATAACAAGATCATTCAGCATAAAAGAAGGCCATTCAGCCCATTGTGCCTGTGCTGGTTCTTTGAAAGAGCTTTCCAATTTGTCACACACTCACTAATCATTCCCCAAAAGTCCAGCAAGTAGTTTCCTTCTTAAGTATTTGTCTAATTCCCTTTAGAAAGTTACTATTAAATCTGCTTCCACACCCTTTCAGGCAGTGCATTCCAGATCATAACAAATCACTGTGATTAAAAGAAATTCCCCTCATCTCCCCTGTAATTCTTTTGCCAATTATGTTAAGAGTTGAGGCCTAATCAGAAACCACAGAGGAAACAGAGATTCAGCATCATATTAGCCTCATTATTTTCACTCCGGTTTGCACTTGGGAGGTAAGGATATCCAGACCAGTTGCTGGGGTCCATGCTGAGATAGCTGAAGCCCAGCAGGGGCTCTGCAATGGGTATCGAGCATGACCTCTTACCTGTGACCCCTGGCAGGATGTTCACCCGTGTAGAAGTCCAGGTGAGCGTGTGATCGGGCTGGGCTGCATTGCACCCCGAGAGTGAGCGAGCTGCCTAGGCTCCCACACAAGGGACGGCCACTTGGCTGAGGTCCAGCAGAGGAGGAGAGACGAAAGAAAATAACAAGGCAACAGAAAATTGTAGAAAGATCAATGAACACCATTTTATTGGCCATTTATTGTGTATCATTACTGGCCATGGCTGAACAAAGTTCAGGATTGTTTGTTATGACAAATTTGTACAGAATGCAGAAACATTACACACACACACACACATACATAGAAATATGCAACAATGATATCATTGAGGCAGCTTGGAATTAAACTGTCTTTCTGCATAAAGCACACACTGGTGCCTCGATTTTAACCCCTGTTCCCCACTCCCCATCCTGACAGGAACAGGGCAGGCAGGTGTTTAAGTAATAGGAGAGTACTCACTGCATTCTGATCCCTCCCATCCGCTGCCATTTTAACAGTTGCAGGTAGTCATGAGCCTCACAGATATGTTAAAGCTGGGGCCATATGTCTAAATTAAGATCCTGAGGCGACCAATCAGCAGAAAACTGGAGTGGGGCCAGAAGAGGTCCTCAGGAGGGGGAGGAGTGCTCATTGGGCCCTCCCTGAGTTGGGCCTCCCCCACCCTAATTCTCTCCCTAAACTCTCTGCCTCTCTACCTGGCTTTCCTCCTTTTGGACCCTTCTTAAAACCTACCTCACCTATCGTAATATCTCCTTATATGGTGTTTAGTGACACCCCAGTGAAGTGTCTTGGAACGTTTTACTACATTGATGGTACTTTGTTCTTTGAATGACAGCGTTGAGTGCAGGGGCACTTTAAAACGGGGCGGCACAGTGGCGCAGTGGTTAGCACTGCAGCCTCACAGCTCCAGCGACCCGGGTTCAATTCTGGGTACTGCCTGTGTGGAGTTTGCAAGTTCTCCCTGTGTCTGCGTGGGTTTCCTCCGGGTGCTCCGGTTTCCTCCCACATGCCAAAGACTTGCTGGTTGATAGGTTAATTGGCCATTATAAATTGCCCCTAGTATAGGTAGGTGGTAGGGAAATATAGGGACAGGTGGGGATGTGGTAGGAATATGGGATTAGTGTAGGATTAGTATAATATGGGTGGTTGATGGTTGGCACAGACTCGGTGGGCCGAAAGGCCTGTTTCAGTGCTGTATCTCAAAACAAAACTAAACTAAAAGGTCCCTGTCACAATGTTGTCCTGTGACAAATCATCGACCAAATGAATTGGGGATTATTCTTAAAAATTCATAAACATCCTTCCTCAGAGTGCCAGGCCACTGTGTTACTGCAAGTTATACATCAGCTTTCTAAACATTTATGCTACATATTTCTGCTAATTATGGATAAAGATGTGGGAGCCGCATTCCCGCTTATGATTCCACTCGCTTTGTGCTGCAAATTCAATCAAATCAGAAATTTGATTATAAACAATAGGAATATTATTATGAAATCATGCTTCCAATGGGGGAGACGTCACATCAGGAGCACAATCCTATAAAATCACTTCAATAGTGAAGAGAGAATTTTCCTCCACACCCTTATCACCCCAGTAAGTTTCAGCTTCAATCACTGCCAGTGTTAGACACAGAGTAAAGCTCCTTCTAAACTTCACCATCAAACACTCCCAGGGCAGGTGCAGCGCGGGTTAGATACAGGGCAAAGCTCCCTCTACACTGTCCCAAGAAAATGCCTCAGTCCAAGCTCTGAAAGTGCTTCAATTACAGTGTGACATTTTGTCCTCATTTCCCTCCCAGCTATCCTGCGACCTCTCTGGGATTGCCAGTTTCTGCCAAAATAGGGACAGTTTCACTTTGTAAGGAATTGGATCAAGAATGGTTCAAACACATTATATTAGAACACATAAAACCAGCAGATAAGGGAGAGCAAGATCCCATCATTTTGAGCTGGATTTGTCTAACCTCTTGAATCGTCCAACTCCATTAAAATTCCTCCTTTCACAATCACAAGCTAGATTTCTTGATTGGCCTTAGCAAAGGTTTTAACTGCACCCCCGGCACCCCCATGTAGAGTTACATAGAATTATATAGAATGTACACAGAAGCAGATCATTCAGCCCAACTGTTTTATGCTGGTCTTTTTGTTCCATACGAGCCTCCTCTCAACACTCTTCCTCTCAGCATTCTCTTCTTTTCTTCCTCATGTATTTATCTAGTTTCCCCTTAAATGAATCTACACTATTTGCCATAATTACTTACATATTATGTTATCGTATATTTATGGCCCCTAGTTTTGGAGCTTGAACCTACAGTTCTCTCTCCCCTCTGTCCATTGTACAGCAGAGTTAGGGATGTTGGTCTTGTTTTTCTTTTGGAGAAAAGGCATTTTGAGGTGACTGAATCGGATTAAGAAAGCTAAGGGGTTCATAAATCAGGAGGCAGTTAAAAGAGGCAGTTAGTGGTAGAAAAGGTCAGGTGATAGGGTCATGAAGCTGTGGAATAGGCTACCAGGGTAGAACATTGAAGTCAATGATATAGCTGGGTGCAAGAGGAGGCTAGATGTATGTCTTAAAATAGAAGCGATTAAGGGATATCAAAGAGGGGGTTTAGGTAGGTTAGTCTGATATATTAATCCAGAGGCATGGATTAATTGAGAGACAGTGAGTTCAAATCCCACCATGGCAGTTTGAGAATACAAATTCCATTCAAAAAATCTAAAAAATAAAGTATTGCTATCAGGAAAAAGTGATAATGAAGCAGTCAGATTGCTGTAAAAACCCAACTGGTTCAGTAATATCCTTCAGGGAAGAAAACCTGCTATCCTTACCCAGTCTGGCCTACATGTGACTCCAGTCTGGCACCAACATGGTTGACTCTTAACTGCCCTGAGAAATGGCCTAGTGAGCTATTCTCAGTTGCTTCAAACTGTTACACTTCAGTGATTCAAGAAGATTCACCACCACCTTCTCAAGGCAACCAGAGATTGGCAGTAAATGTTGGGCTTGGCAGTGGAGCCCACATCCCTAGAATGAATAATTAAATAAATAAAGAGACAGACTTCTTTTGTCTTGTGGCCTAATAATTCCCATATTCTCACTTGTTTTTTAAAGTCTGGGGGCCACGTTTCCCTCCTTCATTGAAAACTGGGTCAAATGGCCATTTTTCGCAGTAATTTATGACCTGGTAACAAAATCGTAGGAACGCAGAGTCTGAAACCTCTCCTGAGAATGTGGGTTTGTTAGCAGTAATGAAAAACTCACAGCCAATCAAGCCTCACATATAATGACACCCAACACTTCTCAGGCAGCTAATGAGCCACTTAATGGGTATAAATGTTGAAGGGCCAGTTAACCCAGCTGGCGTGTGTACAATTGGATCGGCGAATGCAGCGAGAATCCACATAAAATGATGAGGCCCTGCACGTGCTGATCAACTGTTTATGAGAGACACACAACTGGTGGAGGTGGGGGTGGGGGATTGGCAGAGACCGGTCTGGAAATGCATAAAGAGACAAGAAGCACACTTAACAGGGCGTAGCCGTTCCCCATTGCGCCTGGAAAACCGGTATCTCACATCCGGTTTTGCACTTGCGTTTCTGGTGCCACCATATTGATAAAGGCAGCTTAACAAGGCTGCTGTGGTTTTACTTGAAAATTGCACTTTTCTTTAAGTTCACTATTACCAGATTATGAGCTGGAGTAAAAAAGAACTTCTCGATTTTCCTCTGCAGCCACTCCAGTTCCTCCCAAGTTCCTTTAACGAGGCCTTAACAAGTAAAGCTCAGCTCCTCTCACTGCTAGGCTGTGCTTGTGAAACTATGCTAGAGTGGGAGCAGAGCTAATCACAGGCAAAGTCTCCATCCCCACTCACTATTGACATTGAGCAGATTTCACAAGCATTTAGTGTTTCAGTATTAACGAAGGGAAGGAAATATGAAAGGCTGAAGGATAGTATGGCCTCTGTTTCTGTGGGCAGTTGGCACTGGCTGGCTCAGAGCTGGGCACACTGAGGAAGAAAGAAAACTTTCTCTCATGCATTTCCTACTGCCCTTTACACAGGCCGGGCTTCAATCCCATTTCTGTTGAGGTGGATGCTCCTTTTGCCCCTCCCCGCAACCCCCCCTCCCCCCAAATCCTGGAAGCACTTTCGGGAGTGTCAAAGGAATTGTTCCTAAACTGTTTCAGGAGTCTCTCGCAGCTCAACCTCTTTTGCACCACTAGAGAACAGGCTTGGGTTCTGTTCTGGGCCAAAATAGCCCCACATTGTAAGATTGTAGCCCACTTAGAGTACTGCATTCATTTCTCGGCACCACACCTGAGGAAAGATATACTGGCCTTGGAGAGAGTACAATGAAGATCCACCAGAATGATACCAGGCTAAAAGAGTAACATTAAGTAAACAGGCTTGTATTCCCTTGACATTGGGAGATTAAGGGATGATCTAATTGAGGTGCTAAAGATAATTAAAGGATATACTAGGGGATCAATTGAAAATTTTAAAAATGAGATGGATAGATTTTTGTCAGGCAAAGGGTGTTAAGGGTTACAGGACCAAGGCAGGCAGATGGAGTTAAGACATAGATCAGCCATGATCTAATTGAATAGTAAAGCAGGCTCGAAGGGCTGAATGGCCTCCTCCTGTTCCTATGGTGCTAAAGGAATAAAGGTGGTCAACCCCAGAGGGACCGAATACCTGCTTACTCCGACATTCTTTATGGGAGAATTCTTATTTTAATCCTAAGGTCCTTAGAATCAGCCCCACTCAGAGTTGCTCTGAAATACCAAGAGCAAAGCAGGGCAAACAGCTCTGCTGCACTTATACAGCTGCAGAAAATCTGTCGTCTAATACTTAAACAAGCCCACGCCTAAGATTTGGGAGGGGGGGGGTGGGGGGGGGTTCATGGGGAGACTACATTTGTGACCCTTCCCCAGCCCTCCCTTCGCTTCAGGGTCAATGGAAGTTTTAGGTACCAGACAGTAACCAGTGCTGATGGAACGGTACCCCAACAAGATTCACGAGGTGAGGGGTGGAGGGGGAAAGGCACTTTGAAGTCAAAGTCACTGAGCTCATGTTGAGCGTTCCTGAGATTCCGTCTGTCAAGCATGTTGTGGGCCATTGCCGGGGCTGGATCTGCTCTTGTAGACATGGATCTCGAGCCGATTGAGGCACTTCAGAAACTGCCTGAAAAAATGCACAAACAGCACGGAACAGGAATGTGGCCTGGGGCGTGCTGACAGCACAGAATCCACCTGTCTTAGACACAGTTTCTCACTTGATGAAGGTAAAGTTTAGTGTAGTTTCCAGTGTTAGGGATTTGGCAGCTCCCGAGCCCTAACTCTGAGTACGCTAATTGTTACTTTTAATGACAATAATGAGGTTCGATTTGTACAGATTTCGAACGTTGTGGCTTGTTAAGGCTGGGCACAAATTCAGGAAAGCAAGTAAGTTGTTTAGCCCGACTTGCATTTCTGCTACATCTTGCACAACCTCAGGACACCCCAAAGTACTTTACAGTCATTGAAATATTTCTGAAGCTTAGTCACTGTTTTGATGTAGGACATGCAGCAGCCAATTTATGCGCAGCAAGATCCCACAGAGCCACAATGAAATATATAACCAGATAATCTGTTTTAGTGATGTTGATCGAGGGATAAGTATTGGCCAGGACACCAGTGAGAAGTCCCAGGCTCTTCTTCGAATAGTGCCATAGAATCATTTAAATGCACCTGAGAGGTAAGGCCTTGGTTTAACATCGCATTCCAACAGTGCAGTACTCTTATCAGTCTAGATTTTGAGCTCAGGTTTCTGGAGTGAGATTTGAACACACAATCTTGTGACTCAGAGTCAAGAGTGCTTCCAGTGCACCATGGCTGAGTCAATTGATTAGAAATGTTGCACAATTGTTTTGTTAGCTGCAATGTGCAGATTATTCAAACTTGTACAATAAACTTCTGATCACCATCTAATTAAGCCAAGGCAGAGCAGGGCAGTTGGTATTTTTGTTCTGTTTCCCCTCATCGCCCAGAAGTCATGACTTTTGCTGGGGTCGAGGTCCACAGTCAGCAATCACCCTCCATTACCTCTTCCATGCATGAGCCTAGGCCTGAAGCATGGGGCCTTCCTGGCCTCTGTGCCCTGGGGTGCATTTACCCATGGAGGGGTTTGAAGTTTACTGTTCAAGCATCACACAAAATAATTACAAATGAGGGAGCCCATGAGGCCCATTTAAACTCATCCACCCAGTATCCACCCTCCTCACTGCAGCATCCAAATGGTTCTTCAATCATTCCAGTGACTTTGTTTCCATTATTACATCCAGGATTGGATTCCATGTCTGGATCACTCTCTGTATGAAGATGATATGCGAATATCCTAAATGACCAGATAAGCTGTTTTAATTATGTTGGTTGAGGGATAAATATTAGCCAGGACACCAGGGAGAACTTCCCTGCTGCTCTTCAAAATAGCGCCATGGGCTCTTTAACATCCACCTGAGAGGGCAGGGAGGACCTCTGTTTTATGTCTCATCCAAAAGACAGAACCTCCAACAGTGCAGCACTCATTCATTATTGCACTGGAGTGTCAGCCTGGAGTTGGTGGTCAAGTCTCTGGAGTGGGACTTGAACTTTCTGACTCAGAGGCAGGAGGGCAATGACTGAGACACAATGTGGGAGTGGGGGAGGCTAGGCTGGTTTTTATTTCTATTATAGAGGAGTGAGCGGGCGAGGCTAATTCAAGCACTTCTACCAGAGCCCAAACTGAAAGCAGCTAACTCAGTACAGGCCAGGGATTGAACAAAGCAGCTTTCCTGTCTGTGTGGGTAACCAGCCAGTGACCCCAGTGAATCATGGGGGAGAGTCATGACTTTTCTGACAGAAAACCTCTGAGCGAATACAAGGCTATGTATAAATTATCATTAAATACATAGGACCAGACGAGCATTCTATTCAATGGATATCATAACCTGACGGTACAGAGTGGTGGTCGTTTTCAGAGTCTCACATCTTTTAATCCAATATATTTTCAGTCTGTGCATGGCAATCCTCCTAAATCCTCTGGCATGTTTAAAATTACAACTGAAGGACTTTTATGTGTCTATTTGTGTTCCATGTTTGTTTTTGTCTTCAATTAACACTCGGGCTTTACTTTCCATTCAAAGTCCCAGGTCCATATTATGATGCTTTTGTTTGAACTGCTATTATCAGAGATTACCTGACTGTGCCCCGGTACTAAACATCCTCTGACTACTGTGCATTCATCCAGCTCTCACTTTGAGATGATTGATTTGTTAGTCCCTGTGTCGTTGCTGCGATTTCAGTAAAGTCGCAAGGCAAGTGAGTGAAATGTACTCCATTGTGTCCACTTGAACTGTGCAAAGCATCCGACAGCACACAGATTTCCTCTTCCCAAAATTAGGCTGTGGCTGGGGTGTTTTGAGTTATGTAACAGTGGGATACAGTACAGGTGGGCACAGTTCTGTCACCGTATAATGCTAGGGTTCCGTTCTTTTACTGCAAAACTCTGGGGTATGGTACGGTGGGTACAGGTAAATTACTGGGTACAGCTTTGGTGTGCATAGGTCTGTCAGTATATAATGCTGGGACACAGTACTTTTTTATTCTTACATGGGATGCAAGCATTGCTGACAAGGCCAGCATTTGTTGCGCATCATTTATTGCCCTTGACAACTGAATGGCTTGTTAGGCTATTCAGAGGGGTGTTAAGAGTCAACCACATTACTGTAGGTCTGGAGTCACATGTAGGCTAGACCAGGTAAGCACAGCAGATTTCCTTACCTAAAGGTCATTGGTGAATCTGATGGGTTTTTACATTTGATGTTAATTTTATGCCACTATTAATGAGACTAGCTTTCAATTCCAGATTTTTATTATTTAATTGAATTTAAATTCTACCAGCTGCCATGGTGGGATCTGGACTTGTGTCCCTAGGGCATAAGCCTGGGATTTTGGATTACTAGTTCAGTGACATTACCACCATGCCACCGTCTCCCCAGTTAAGCAAGTTAGTGATGGTCAATAATTTGATTGGTCCCTGCTAAAAATGTGGTGGGCAAAAGCACAGAGCCAGTGGGGTACAGTACTGGTGAGCACTAAACACTGCCCTTGCCAGTGATACCCACGTCCCATGAAAGAATTAAAAGAAGGACCAACCACAAACCAAGTAAAAACTCTACATTCACCCACCAGCACTGTACTCTGCTGACTACGTGCTTCTATCCACCACATGTTTAGCAGGAACCAATCAAATTCCAGAAGGAAGTGGCCTCCTTGGCCAATCTGGCTTTGTGTTTCTGCTGTTGACACATCCACTCTAATTCAGCCTAACATTTTAGCTAACTGACTTATCCTCAATCTTTCCACAGATCCATCTCTTCCAACCCAACTCCCTATATTATCCATGAGCAATGCCACAGGACGTCTATCATCATTGTAATGCCCTTACAACTGAACTGCTTCCTTCAGCCACAGAAACTTTGCAAAAATACATGGCGACTCTGAGAGGGAAAAGAATCTAATTAAAGGTCACCATCCCGTACATACTATGAGTCAGTTAGAATCATAGGAAGACAGGAGATGCTGTGAACATCAGTATTCGATCCAAAAAGCTCCACACACAATACTCATCATTGAGGCTCCACACAACATTCCTCATAACTGTAGGACTCTCCTGGACCTCACTGTCAGCTGGAATTAAATCCTGCCCTTGTACAGGGGGTTTGAACAGTTACCCATCACTTGTCATACCAGTGTATTAGTGTGTGCATTAGGCTGTAGGAAATATGTGATATGACCACTAGCAGCCTAGCTGTACAAAACCATCTGCTTCCCGGAAACCAGGAAGATCAAATTCATGAGACAGCTGCCCCTGTTCCATTTCATTCCAGCTGTGCCCTGAATTTCTCCTGCACAATCTATCTATAATATACTTCAAATATTACAGGGAGTACTGCCTGTATAGTTTTCCTTTAGAAATTCCTATATCCAGATTCACATTGAGAATTGCCTATGTAAAAATCAGACTGTAATTACACCCTCCCACTGGTGGAAGTGCTGTAGGAATCTGCAAAGCGAATATAAAATGAAAGACAGAATGTGTGAGGTACATCTTGCCTTTCTACGATAGTGTAGAATGGGAGATAGTGAATTGGCAGCCTACTTACACCTCTCCTCATTTTTACTTCGAGTGACTTTAATAGAGATGTAAATTAATTGCCAATCCATTAATGCCTATTTTACATTACAAAGCGACTCCTTACAATGCAGCGGCCCGCTGACGTCATCAGAACACTCCAAGCTCTGCACATGTGCAAACGATCTCCTGCGCTCAGTGAGATGCTGCACATGCGCAGTCTACATCTTGCCAGGACTAACTGGTGCATGCATAGGAAAACACTCTAGCCCCTCGGCCATTCGCTCACCGCTTCCCCCACCCCACCCTGCTCTCCAGCCACTCGCTCCCCGCTACCCCCCCCACCCAGCCACTAACTCCAGGCCATGCCGCTTCCCTCCTCTCGGCCACTCGCTCTGACATTCGATCGTTCTCCCGTGCACCTTCCGAAGAATCAAGGCAGACTGTGAGGGGCGAGTGGCGCTGTAGGAGCGAGTGGCCGAGAAGAGAGAAGTGGCACAGCCTGGAGCTAGCAGCTGGAGGGAGGGAAAGCATGGACTGAGCGGCCGGAGAGCAGGGTGGGGTGGGGGGGGGGGGTGGGGGTGGCGAGTAGAAATTGTGAGTGAGTGGCTGGAGAGTTGGATGGCACTGAAACCTCACTGAATTACGGAGGGTGTGCAGTTATGAAACGACAGTCCTGCTCTTAAAGTAATTTGCATGCACAGGAGGGAGCGGGGCACTGTTGGGGGTGGGATGGAAGTGGCGATGGCAACAATTTGAGGGGATTTTTGGGTTGAAGATGTTTTTCTGTGATAAGTTAAGTAGCGCCATCTTTAATCCTGGCGGCTGCTGAACGTCGCAGACAGTGACGTTTCAGGGGAACGGGCTGCATTTGCGCAAATGCTAATATTGCGCCACCTAGTGGTTTTGTTGTCAGCAAACGCAGCCTTTACATTATTGCACACAGTCAAAATCTACCCCTATGGCTTTAAATTGGGGACTGCTGCCCTGGTCAAATTAAAACCCCTCACCCTCCCCATACAGTACACACTCGGGCCAATCTTCCAACCTCACATTCTGCAGGGTGCCTTTCCCACTCGGATCAGACAGCAGAATTTCAGGCATGTAATATATGAGTTTCCAACAAGT
This sequence comes from Heterodontus francisci, assembly GCF_036365525.1. Lineage (NCBI taxonomy): Eukaryota > Metazoa > Chordata > Chondrichthyes > Heterodontiformes > Heterodontidae > Heterodontus > Heterodontus francisci. The sequence continues at coordinate 49,641,338 of NC_090392.1, forward strand.
TAAAATAACATTTGTAAAATTCTGCACAGCACAGACTTGCGATATACCAGTAGCATGAAATCTGTACATTATGAGTATATTTTATATAAACTTTGTATCTACTATATATAGTGCATATATTGTGAAGAAATATTATTTGTATTGTATGTATTTTATATTTTTTGGATGGAACTAGTGACGAGCTCTACACAGTTTCCTATCACCCACTCCTAGCAGGCATGCACACTTTTGTAAAATTGGTCCTATTGTCTCTATTCTATATATATTGTATCCATATTGTATATATTATAGCTTGCATGTATTATATAGAGTCATTTATGGCAGTGAAGGAGGTTATTCAGCCCATCGAGTCCATGCTGGCTCTCCACAGAGAAATCCAGTCAGTCCCATTCCCCCACTTGATCCCATAGCCCTGCAATTTTATTTCCTTCAAGTGGCCATCCAAGTTCCTTTTGAAATCATTGATTGTCTCCGCTTCCATCACCCTCGTGGGCAGTGAGTTCCAGGTCATTACCACCCGCTGCGTAAAAAAGCTCTTCCATAGAATATAATGTATAGGTTTATGTTTGTACTGCTCCTCGAGTTATATAATGGGTGTAGAAGTCGATGCTGCACAAATTGATTTATATAACTGTGGGGTTTGAGTGACATGTTTATTTATCAATGTAACAACAACACCATTATCAGGGTAGATTCGCTTATGCCACCAATCACTCCCCCCAGTTATAATGGAACCTCCCAGCCTGGTTCCGGTCAGGTGGGGGATATAAAATTCCCCCCTGTAGTTGTCCCAGATGATTTGAGGAAGTTCCCTGAAGAGATTGAGTGGTTTGCTGGTTATTGGGAGAGTCCTGTGGAATGTGTTCAGGTACTCAGGGCTCTGAAGAAACTCTGTGATAATCCACCTTTAAAACTCCTCAGGGGACAGATTAGCCTGACTGAAAAAATACAACAAAGATTTACTTTGACAGCAACACAGTGATGTTGAGGCTGAAGTGATGTTGAGGCTGAAAGACACCTGGCTCTGTCCCGGAGCGAGAGGTCTGTCATTTACTATCTGCATCTGATGACTTAATGATTAAGGTGGGCACCTCAGGGCAGTCTCCTGGCACAGGCAACATCACATAATCAGTGTAAGATGGGCTTTAAAAGAGCACAGAGCACTGATACTAAATTAAGGTATATCTCTCTCTCTCCCTCTGCTTTCCTTCTTCTCTCCCTCTCTGTGTTTTGTTCTTTCCCTTTCTTTTTCTGTCTTTCTTGCACACATTCTGCCTCTCTTCTTTCCTGTTTTGTTCTATTTTCCTGCTGTTATTCTCAATCTATGTCCCTCTTTCCTTCTGCCCTCTGGTCCTATTTCTCTCTCCCCCTTCTCCTTTCCCCTCTTTCCTCCATATCTTTTTCTGTCTTTCCTCTCTCTGTTTTCCTCCCTTTCTCTTTCTATCTTTGCTTTTTCCAACTTGCCTTATTTTATGTTCCTCTGTCTTCTCTCTGTGTTCTTTCACTCTTTTTCTCCATGTCTCTCTCCCCTTCATCATTCCTCTCTCTCTCTCTCTCTCTCTCGGTTTCTATCATTCTTTTCCACCTCTGCCTTTTCTCACTTTCCGTTTGCCTCACACACACACACACACACACACACACACACACACACACACACACACCCTTTCTCCCTCTCTACATTTTCCATTTTTCTGCTTTTCCCTTCCCTCATGCCCACACCCCTTTTTCTCCTTCTCTCCACCTTTCTGTCTCCATCTCACTCACTCTTCCAATCCTTTCTGGTGCACACACACTCATACACATGCCTGGTGTATCATCAATGCAGAGAGATCACAGACAAGTCAGGACAGAACAGATTGATAGCTGAGAACGGGTGGGCCGGGCTGAAGCTTCAATCTGTTCTCTGATACAAGTGAAGAATTTTAGTGTCAGTAGGTTCAGCACTGGTTGTTCATTGAGATAGTTAACATCGTCTCCTAAACTTTAAACCCCCTCTGCATGCTGTGGCAAGCAGACTGGACCCCCACAGGTTATTAGATTATAAATTGGGTTTCCTTAACCTACTGTTATTTTACAAGGACATGTTTCTCCTTATTTATTTCTTGCTTTTACTGGTAGATCTGTCTTATCATTTGTGTGCTGCACCGGCAAAGGAAGAAGTGGGACAGAAAGCTGCCAGGGTACCTGGGCAGCAGTGGACAGGTCCTAGGTAACTGGGTAGGGTATCGTCCCAAGGAGTGAGGGGCATTGGAAGGGGCACCTACAGGATGGAGGGTAATAATGTGTAAAGGATGGTAAGAGAGAGAGAATAAAATGAGGAAGGGAAAGTCCAACAATAGGGATGGAAAATGAGAGGACAGAAACATGAATGAAGGGAGGAAAAAGAATGGGATAGAAGGAATTGGGGGAAGAAAGGAGAGATGAATGAGGGAGGAAAGAAGGAATGAGAGGTAGAGACAGGATAAGGAGAGAAGGAATGAGAGGTAGAAAGGGATAATGAGAGGGACAGAGAACTGAGATGTAGAGAAAGAAGGAATGAGGAGAGAACATGAGAGAATATAGCTAAATTGTGAGAGAGATAGAGAGATACAGAGAGAGAGAGAGAGAGCACTAGCTGTGGAATGTGCAATCACTCTCTGGGCTTCATGTCTATATATCAGACTCAACCCTGCTTGTCAGCTTTGAATAATGTTGCCGGTTCCTCAGGTAGATTTCAGATACTGAAACCGTAGATTCTCTGGTCTGACCACGGGTGAACTTTAGCCGGGTTCAGCGGCATTTAAAGTGGCTAATGATGAATTTAGTGCAAGACTGTAGCCTTTGTTCAGCTTCCACATCTGTTTTCTCTTAAAGCAGCGTAGACTGAAATAATGTTTTTCACCCCTTACTCTGTGATGGCTATAAATTATTGCACAGCCACCGTTTCCAAGCAGGCGAGTGAAAAGTCAGTCAGCGTTTTAACTTCCTCACTGTGATGTTCTTCATTAAAGCGGTAAATGCTGTATTTAACAGTGTCCCTCCTGTCGGCAGCTGGATTAGGTGGAAAGGGCTCTGAATCGTGGACTATCTTGAGTGTCACGTCAAACTCAGAAGAGGCGGGATCTACAACTTCAAGTTTTGGGAAAGTAGCACTTGAAGGCATTTGAAGGCTGCTACCCTGAGCAACTTGGTAAGTCCCCATTTGTTTAATGTTTTATTACCAGATTAACCCCAGTGCTTTCCTTCAAGACTCAAAACATCGATGTTTTGAATATGCAGATATATTTTTAAGCCTCAAGTTAATACCAGTGCAGTCCTGTTAGTAAGTGTTTGTTTAAAGAGTGTTGTTCAGGTGGCTGTTAAGTCCTCTGCATTCGGCAGCACGGAAGGACAATGAATGCATTAAGGAGATGTTTGGATAAAGGGGACAGTTAGCTGTCTCCGAGGAGGAGGGGACTGCAGTTTATGATCAGTCGCTCCTCACTGTTGCTATGTGAGGGTTTTAGCTGGGTGACACTGTCAGCATGATATGGGATCCAAAAAAAACACAGGTTGCTTCAGTTACAAAATCGTTATTTAGCAGCAATTTCCTCTGAATAACAATTTGCCCTTAATGGACCAATTTCTGGACTATGCAACAGTGAAAAAGGACAAATCTTTACAGCAGCAGGAGGGGTTCTGAGAGAGTTTGAAGGGGGAGTCACTTGACAAGCAACACAGTTAAACTGTCGAGTAACACGCCAGAGTCTTCACAGGCTGTACTCCCCAAGTCTTCATCCCCTTACAATCGGGTCATAATCAGGATGTTGTGGTTTGTGCTTTCTGCTGTGGAAACTGAGTCGCTAATGATTCAAACAATTCTGCAGAATTACACAATGCTCCTCAGCCTTGTACTCAGTCTGCTGGGTAAGATACGGTGGAGATTGTGCGGGAGGTTAGAAGGAGTGTGAGGGAGGTAAATGGGATTGAGTCAGGTTAGAAGGACTGTGAGTCTGGTTAGAGGGAGTGTGAGGGAAATGAGGGGCATGTGAGGAAGGTTAATGCGTCTGAGGGAGAATGGGATGGGGGGAGGGAGTGTGTGATTATGATCAATGGACTGGAGAAGTTTGTTAAAATGCCTATTTTACACTGTGTTGTGTAACAGCGCATATGAGGTGAACAAAATGGAAATGGTAGCGAGGATATTGATCAGAGTCCCATCAGCACATGTCGTGTATCTCAGTAACCAGCTGGAAGAAATCAGTGGGATGTAAGACAGTGAGTCAGCACAGGGCACTGAGTGAAATTAATCCTAAAACTGGTACAGTGACAGTCAACAACCAACCTCCAGCTTGGGCGGAATTGCATGGTCTAACCCACAGAAAGAGTGGGCAGGGTTCAATTGGCTTCTGGACAGAAGTCTGTGGCCGTGTGGACATTGAGAGATGGGCTTTTCTGTAATGTCTTCTGTGATTGAATACTCTGTCAACAATTTTGGCGCCGACTACAATCTCAGTACTCTCACCATCAGTTCCATCTCCCTCCCCGGCTCTCAGGCTGAACCAGACTGTTCGCATTCTCAGCTGCCTTTTTAACCCTGCACTCAGTTTCCAACACCACCCCCTCTCTATTGTAACTACCACCTATTTCCACCTCCATAACAGCTCCAGCTCAACCCATATACTGCTGAAACTCTCATCCATGCCTTGTCTTGACTCCAGACATGACGATTCCAATGCTGTCTTACCAAGCCTCACATCTTCACCCTCCATAAATTTCAGCTCTGTTGCCTGTATTCTATCCTGTACCAGGTCCCACTCGCCCATGTCCTCTGTGCTGGCTGTCCGAGGGTCTTCCAAAATTGCATCCTCAAGCTTCTATCCCTTAATGGTACCACCCCTTCTGATCTCTATAACCTCCTCCAGCCCTACAGCCACCTCCCCGTCAGCCCCAAACCCCTCAAGAATGCTCCATTCCTCCAACTCTGGACTTTTGAACATCACCCCCCCTCCCTGCGCTCTCCATTGGAGGCTGTGCCTTGAGCCGGCAGGGCACCATATGCTAAAATTCCATCCCTAAACTCTTCTGCCTCCATATCCTTTTCGATTACAACCCATCGCTTTGACCCCTTCTAATATCTGCTTCCATTTGTGTTGCTCATTGCTGAGCTTCACTCATTTCACTTCTTCACTTAATCACCTCCGTTTTCCTTAATGGATTTTACTTAAAATATTAGTTATTTGGAAGGACATTTTCCCCTTCCTCTCCCCTCAGTCTCCCCTCCCATGCCCACCCTCTCACAATCCATCTCCTCTCCCCCACCACCCCCCTCCTCTCCCCCAGTCCCTCTCCTCTGCCCCACTCCCTCTCTTCTCCCCCACTCCCTCCTCTCCCCCTCTCCCTCATGCCTCTCCTCCATCCACACCCTCTCCTCTCCCCCTCTCCCTGTCCTTACCCCCATTCCCTCTTCTCTCCCCGCACCCTCTCCTCTCCTCCCCCAGTCGCTCTCCTCTGCCCCGCTCCCTCTCCTCACCCCCAGTCCCTCCTCTCGCCCACTCCCTCTCCTCTCCCCCAGTCCCTCCTCTCCCCCTCTCCCTCTCCTCTCCCCCAGTCCCTCCTCTCCCCCTCTCCCTCTCCTTTCCCCCTGGTCCCTCTCCTCTCCCCCACTCCCTGTCCTCTCCCCCCCAGTCCCTCTCCTCTGCCCCGCTCCCTCTCCTCACCCCCAGTCCCTCCTCTCGCCCACTCCCTCTCCTCTCCCCCATTCCCTCCTCTCCCCCACTCCCTCTCCTCTCCCCCAGTCCCTCCTCTCCCCCACTCCCTCTCCTCTCCCCCAGTCCCTCCTCTCCCCCTCTCCCTCTCCTCTCCCCCGGTCCCTCTCCTCTCCCCCACTCCCTGTCCTCTCCCCCATTGCCTCTCCTCTCCACCTCTCCCTCTCCTCCACCCCATCACTGTAATGCGATTTCACATGGCTCCTCCACACACCTGCAGTGACTGGCAGTGGGAAGCTGGTGACACCACGAATTGTCCAACAGCTCATGGCCCATTTACCCAGCGGAGACACTGAAGGACCCCTTGGTGCCTTTTGTGATGCCTGAACTACCCCTGTATGAAAGCAGTAATGCCAGGTGTTCTTTCCTCTCTGTTTATTCATCCTGAAGGTGCTATATTCGTTTGAGGGAAAGCTTCCACAGAACCAGCCTGTGCTCAACCTAAAGAGTGATTTGCACCATGCTGATGAACTGCAGGGGGCTTTGCAATCCACCTGACATCCAGGCATGCATAATTCAGGGACAGATCACTGTTTGATGATCTGGAGTAGGATCTTGATTTTACTCTCCCCCTTCCTTCCTAGCAATGTTAATCAATTAAGATTATGCTGATGAAAGTAAAAGTCCCTCAATGTGCCTCAGCTAAGAATGGAAAAAAAAATAAGCCAGGATTCCCGGCCCTAATCACCATCCAATGGCCACTAATGAAAGGTATGAAAGTTTGGGTGTCACTTGAGGACAGGATCGGGTTCGGTTTTAATGCCCCACGTGGTTGAATTGCCTGCTGATATTCACTGTCTCGGTTCTCACTCTCATTTGAGCTCTTGGGATTTGGTGCCAATGGCAATCCCCCATTACACTGTCAAAGGTGAAGTCACATGGGATCAGAGGTGAGCTGGCAAGATGGATACAGAACTGGCTCGGTCATAGACGACAGAGGGTAGCAGTGGAAGGGTGCTTTTCTGAATGGAGGGATGTGACTAGTGGTGTTCCGCAGGGATCAGTGCTGGGACCTTTGCTGTTTGCAGTATATATAAATGATTTGGAGGAAAATGTAGCTGGTCTGATTAGTAAGTTTGCAGACGACACAAAGGTTGATGGAGTTGTGGATAGTGATGAGGATTGTCAGAGGATACAGCAGGATATAGATCGGTTGGAGACTTGGGCGGAGAAATGGCAGATGGAGTTTAATCCAGACAAATGTGAGGTAATGCATTTTGGAAGGTCTAATACAGGTGGGAAGTATACAGTAAATGGAAGAACCCTTAGGAGTATTGACAGGCAGAGAGATCTGGGCGTACAGGTCCACAGATCACTGAAAGTGGCAACGCAGGTAAATAAGGTAGTCAAGAAGGTATACGGCATGCTTGCCTTCATCGGTCGGGGCATAGAGTATAAAAATTGGCAAGTCATGCTGCAGCTGTACAGAACCTTAGTTAGGCCACACTTAGAATATTGCATGCAATTCTGGTCGTCACACGACCAGAAGGACATGGAGGCTTTGGAGAGGGTACAGAAGAGGTTTACCAGGATGTTGCCTGGTCTTGATGGCATTAGCTATGAGGAGAGGTTGGGTAAACTTGGATTGTTTTCACTGGAACGACGGAGGTGGAGGGGCGACATGATAGAGGTTTACAAAGTTATGAGTGGCATGGACAGAGTGGATAGTCAGAAGCCTTTTCCCAGGGTGGAAGAGTCAGTTACTAGGGGACATAGGTTTAAGGTGCGAGGGGCAAAGTTTAGAGGGGATGTGCAAGGCAAGTTCTTTACACAGCGGGTGGTGAGTGTCTGGAACTTGCTGCCGGGGGAGGTGGTGGAGGCAGGTACGATAGCGACGTTTAAGAGGCATCTTGACAAATACATGAATAGGATGGGAATAGAGGGATACGGCCCCCGGAAGTGCAGAAGGTTTTAGTTTAGACAGGCATCAAGATCGGCGCAGGCTTGGAGGGCCGAATGGCCTGTTCCTGTGCTGTACTGTTCTTTGTTCTTTTTGTTCTTTGTACACTGTCCCCAATATCCCCCATTACTCTGACCCTAGTATCCCCCATTACACAGCCCCCAGTATCCCCCATTACTCTACCCCTAGTATCCCCCATTACAATGACCCCAATATTCCCCATTGCACTGTCCTCAGAATCCTCCATTACTCCACATCCAGTATCCCCCATTACCCTGTCCCCACTTTCCCCATTACACTGCCCCCAGTATCCCCCAGTTATACTGTCACTACTATCCCTCATTACATTGTCATCAGTATCTGCCATTATACTGCCCCCAGTATCTCCCATTACACTTTCCCCAATATCCCCTATTACAGCATCCCCAGTATCCCTCATTACACTGCTCCCCGTATGCCCTAATACCCTGTCCATTACATTTTTCCCAGTATCCCCCATTACTTTGCCTCCAGTATCCCCCATTACACAGCCCCCAATATTCCCCATTACACTGCCCCGAGTATCCGCTATTACAGCTGTCCTTTTTCTGGCATTTCATATGCACGTAGACGGCTGTCACTGGGATCTTTTGGGGCAGGTCTCTTCAGGTGACATGAAGGATTAGTCTGGCAGGTTATCCAGGAGAAATGCGGCATCAGATGTTTCTGCTATCACACACTGAATTCTCAGGGTTTCTCAGAGAGGTGGAGAAAGGATGAGCTGGGTGCTCTCTCAGCAGGCTGCAAACCCAACTGACTCAAAACAATATCCAAACCCAAACCAACCACTGACCACCATAAATCTTGGCATGTCACTTCTCTGTAAACAACTCCCAAAGTCAGAAGGCACCTGCTGTTTACTTAGCTGAAGACATGTGACTTCCAGCAAGTGTTTTTAAACAAAGTCCCAAAGCCCTTCCAGTGACCTTTTTTTAAAAAAAGTCCAGCATCTATGGAATCACTTCAGGCCTCCAAAGGAATCCATTTCAATAATTTTAAAACCTGAGTCCTAACAAAAAGATTAAAAAATGGAAGTACTTTCATACCACCCCTATTACGACATCCCCAGTATTCCGCATTACGCTGCACCCAGTATACATGAATACACTGTCCCCAGTATCCTCCATTACATTGCCCTCATTATCCACCATTACTCTGTCTCCAGGATCCCCCATGATTCTGTCTCCAGTATTCCCCATTATTCTGTCTACAGGACCCCCCCCCCCAATATCCTGTTTCTATTATCTCCCATTACACTGTGCCCCAATAGCCCCCATTACACTGCCCAAAATATTTCCCATTGCACTGTCCCCACTATCCCCCATTACACTGCCCCCAATATCCCCCATTATACTGTTCCCACTATCCCCGATTACAATATCCCCAGTATTTCCCATTATGCTGCACCCAGTATACCCTAATACAGTGTCCTTGGTATCTTCCATTACACTGTCCCCAGTATCTCCCATTACACTGTCATGACTATCCCCCATTACACTGTCATCAGTATCCTCCATTACACTGCCTCCAATATCTCCCATTGCACTGTTTCCACTATCCTCCATTACAATATCCCCAGTATTCCCCACTATGATGCATCCAGTATACCCTAATACACTGTCCCCAGTATCCACCATTACTCGGCCCCCACTAAGCCCCATTACTCTGTCCCCAGGATCCCCCAGTATACAGTCCCCAGTTTCCCCCATTATTCTGATCCCAGGACCCCCCATACCCTGCCCCCAGTGTCTCCCATTACACTGCCCTCAATATCCCCCATTACACTGTCCCACGTTCCCCCATTACACTACCCCCAGTATCCCCCATAGCCCTGTCCCCACTATCACCATTACACTGTCCTCGGAATCATCCAGTACACTGCCCCCAGTATCCCCCCTTACATTGTCCCCACTATCTCCATTACAATCATCAGTATCCTCCATTACACTTTCCCCACTATCCACCATTGAATTACCTTCATATCTCCCATTACACTGTCCCCAGTATCACTCATTACTCTGCCCCCAGTTTCCCCATTACTCTGCCCCCACTATCCCCCATTACTCTGTCCCCACTATCCCCCATCATTCTGTCCCCACTATCCCCCATTACTCTGTCCCCAGAATCCCCCATTCCACTGTCCCCCGCATCTCCATTACACTGTCCCCAGTAGCTCCTGGTACTCTGTCCCCCATATCCCCCATTGCACTGTCCCCACCATCCCCCATTACTCTGCTCCCGCCACCAAGCCCATGGTTCACTTTCTCATTCTCATTGAACAACACAATAGGGAAGGGATCAACCACCAAGAGCAGGTCCCTTTAAATGAACGTTTCCATTAACAGGTCTGTTTTGTCCGAGCCTTCCATCCAGGAGGTAATTTGTTGAACAGTAAATGCAGGTCTGTGCTGGTAAACTGCACTACACCAGAAAAGGTGGATTAGAGACAAAGGGCAGCATGAAAGAGAGTGAGCAAGTGGGAAGTGTCGATGTTTGAATGCTGACTGGGAGATTAGAGAGAATGGGAAAATACAAAGAGAAAGGGAGAGGGAGAGAGGGAAGTAAAATGGAGAGGGAGAAAAGATAAAGGGACAGGATAAAACAAGGGAAGGAAGGCGGAAAGCGAATTGGAGAAAGAGAGAGTGAAAGAGAGGTCGATAGTGAATGAATAACTGCAGCAAAAGGAGAGAGAAAGAGAAGTAACCAAACCAATAGAAAAAAGTAAAGGGTTAATTGACTGATTCCACACTCCCAGAAATTTGCTGCGCTCGAAGAGAGGGTGGGCTGGATAATAAGCATTACACGTTCAAGTGCTGCTCACACTGGGACCCAGAATCAGGAAATTTAACCTCAAGAGAAGGAACTGATAGCAAAGGATGAAGTGAGGAAAACCAATGCCAGAGACAGAGGCAGAAATGAGAAACAACGCATCTGTGGGAAGGCACAGAACAAGATATAAAGAGTAGAAAAGTGACAAGAGAGAGAGGGGTAAAATATAAGGTGAGAGAGAACCAGACACGGAGAGAAAGGCAAAGAAACTCAGAGAAACTTCCACTGCAAAACAGAGAGTGAGCAGTGGGGAAAGTGGGGGTGGGGGAAGGGGTAACAGTTCCCACAGCTAAATAGCGTGAGGGAGACAGAGAGAGACTGACTGTGGTGAAAGTGAGACACACATTCCTGCACCCAGCAGGAGGTAGTGTCTCTACGAGTACTGCAGGAATTGTTCTGACTAGCCTGCATTAATTCGATTGTGACCAGGCAGTGGAGGTTGACCTGACAAAGGCGGGGTAGGTGGGGGTTGGGCGGGGGGAATCTGCAGGGCTGTCACCTCAGTGAAGAGCCAGGGCCCACAGTGCAGCACAGACACCAAGGCTGAAGGGAGTTGGAGTGAAGTGAGGGTATGGTTAGGACAAGCCAAGCTTGGGTTTTAGAAGCTTGAGAATAATTACGTTTCAATGACCTATGAAAGCAAAGTGACCTTTCAAATTAAAATGTTTTGATGCTTAAATCCCAAACAGTGTTCCAGTTAATACAAGATCCTATGGAAAGTTAGCACTGGCAGTCTTGCAACTAGGGCTAATTTAGATTATGCATTTACATAGGAAGGAACGTAGGTATATAGGCCCCTCAAAGCTGTTCTGCCATTCAGTTAGATGATGGCAGATCTGTAGCTCTCTGTCTAAGTTTCATATCCCTGAATATCTTTGCACAACAAAAGTCTATCAGTCTCGGTTTTGAAATTTCCAATTGACACTTTTTTTTGAGGGAGAGAGTATTTTTGGGACAATTTTATTACCTGCGGCTCTACATTAGGAATACGGATGATGTAAAATTTACCCAACTGTCTGTACAGAAAACAGTGCATTGTCCTCAAGGCAGGAATTTACAGTGAAGTTACTCAACTCGTAAAAATGAATAGGAATTGGAAGGGGCAGCATGGTCAAACATTTCTTTGGATGTCCAGTACAATGCAGCATGTAGCGATAAAGAAAGACTGTATAATGCCTCAGGACATCCCAAAGCACTTTACAACCAATGAATTACTTCTGAAGTGTAGTGACTGTTGTAATATAGGAATCGCAGCAACCAATTTGCGCACAGCAAGATCCCACAAACTGCAATAAGATCATCTGTTTTAGGTGCTGGTAGAGGAATAAGTATCAGCCAGGACACTGGATAGAATGTCCCTGCTCTTCTTTTTTTAATAGTGCCATGGGATCTTGTACATCCACCAGAGAGGGCAGTCAGGGCCTCAATTTAACATCTCATCCAAAAAACAGCATCTTTGTTTCATTTATTTATTTAGAGATACAGCACTGAAACAGGCCCTTCGGCCCACCGAGTCTGTGCCGACCAACAACCACCCATTTATACCAACCCTACAGTAATCCCATATTCCCTACCACCTACCTACACTAGGGGCAATTTACAATGGCCAATTTACCTATCACCTGCAAGTCTTTGGCTTGTAGTGAGCACACTACAAGCACACAACAGTGTAGCACACCCTTAGTACTGCGCTGGGAGTGTCAGCCTGGATTTTGTGCTCAAGAGTCTGGAGTGGGTCTTGAACCCACAACCTTCGGACTCAGAAGCAAATGTTACCACTGAATCACGGCGAGAGGAGTAAAAGGCAGGCCCACACTCACCATTCCCCTGAACTTAGCCATACTGATGAGTGGTTCTCCACTGGATGGGAGGCAAATTAGCACAGATGCCTGTTTTTGGACAGCCCTGGAACAGGAATGACTGGAAAATTGGAGCACAGTCACCCCACTTGTCCTCTGCATCCAGCTGTGGGAAGCGAGAGAGAAAGAGACAGAGAGAGAGAAAGGAGAAGGATTAGCCCAGTGGCTGTAGACAGAAATCAACTTTGGAATTCCAGCTTCTTTTATTGCTCAACAGAAATATTGGCTTATGAAGTAATCACCAGGATGGACTTAACTGTACCAAGTTAGGAGATTTAGTGAAAGGCTGATTGTCTGTCTCTCAAAGAGCTGTGAGAAGCAAGGTATAATGCAGAGACTCACTGTAGGGTGCAGAGGATGAGGTACAGCTGACCTCTCTGCGCTTGGCTAATCAGCTTTACACTAACTGGATTTGAGGATTGTGGCAACTGACTTAGCCGTGAGTTTCATTCTTCATTAATTGGTTGGTCTGTCCCATGACAGAAACTGACAAGGTGGCGCTCATTTGTCTCATTCACGGACGGTTTCAGGTCAGACGGCTAGAGCCTGGAATCAGGAGATTGGCAGCGGATCTGGCAGGGGCCGGTAATAAATGAGGCGGTTACTGTACCAGAACATAATTGGGACTCTCTGCCGTTTGATCCTTGGCTAAAAGATTCACAAAGAAAACATACATGCCTTTTTGACCGAGTTAATAATCCCTGCCCCAGCGGGGAAAGTTTCACACTGTTAGCATTCTCTGACTTGCTCAACAGAAAGTATTAAACATCCAGAATTTGTCTCACTTGAGACTAGCTTTGCAAAGAAAACAAGTTCAGCAATGCAGTCAGTTTTGTGCTCATATTGATAGAAAAACTTGCATTTATATAGAGCCTATCACCATTTCAGGACATCCCAAAATGTATTACAGTCAATGAAGTGCTTTTGTAATGTATTCACTGTTGTAATGTAGGAAACGTATCAGGCTATTTGTGCATAGCAAGCTCCCACAAACAGAGGTAAAATTCCAGGGTTGCTGACCCCTGCTGGGGTACAGTTCCAGGGTTGCTGATTCCTGTTGGAATTTAGTTCCAGGACTGCTAAGTCCTGTTGGGGTACAGTCCCAGGGTTGCTGACTCCTGCTTTAGTAGAGTTCCAGGATTGCTGACTCCTGTTGGGATTCAGTTCCAGGCGTGCTAAGTCCTGTCGGGTGACAGTTCCAGGGTTGTTGACTCCTGCTAGGGTACAGTTCCAGGGTTGCTGACTTCTGTTGGGATTCAGTTCCAGGATTGCTAAGTCCTGTTGGGGTACAGTCCCAGGATTGCTGACTCCTGCCGGGGTACAGTTCCAGGAGTGCTAAGTCCTGTTGGGATACAGTTCGAGGGTTGTTGACTCCTGCCGGGGTACAGTTCCATGAGTGCTAAGTCTTGTTGGGTGACAGTTCCAGGGTTGTTGACTCCTGCTAGGGTACAGTTCCAGGGTTGCTGACTCCTGCTGGGGTAGAGTTCCAGGATTGCTGACTCCTGTTGGGATTTAGTTCCAGGATTGCTAAGTCCTGTTGGGGTACAGTTCCAGGATTGCTGACGCCTGCTGGGGTACAGTTCCAGGATTGCTGACTCCTGTTGGGATTTAGTTCCAGGATTGCTGACTCCTGTTGGGATTCGGTTCCAGGATTGCTAAGTCCTGTTGGGATACAGTCCCAGGGTTGTTGACTCCTGCTGGGGTACAGATCCACAAGCAGCATCCAGCAGGCGTCACAGTCCAGTCATTGGGAACGTGAAACCCTGTCTGCTTTGTTCCCTCTGTAAGTCAAAAGCAGTTATAGCACCCCCCCACCACAAACACCCTCCCCCGCAAACCCCCCCCCCACCCCCCCACCCCCCCCCTGCAATCGCCACCACCAACTGAGTTCTGGTCCCTGAAGTATGCCAGTGGCAATCTGTCCAGCCAAAGCTAGCCACCTTCCGAGTTCTGTAACCTTTCCAGGGCAGTGCTAACAGATTGGTTACTGGGATAGATGTTATGACTAAAATTGGATTGAAATGCAAGGACTGTTCTCACTGTTTACTCTGTACTCCATTGGTGTTTCACATGAGGGAAGTTATGTGTAAGGAATTTTCTAGGTTATTTTGACTGCCCATGTTTGATTGGACATGGTTCTCCTGATACTTAGAGAACAGCACAGGCCGCAGCTCCAACCTGCTTTCTGGCGAGGCACTGTCAGGAAGTTAATTAATCACTGGGACACGGATCAAGTGACTGACAGGAACTTCAAGATGAAAGATGACATCAACACCTCAGGACCACAGCTTGATGTTCCTCAAGGAGATATTAATGATAGTTCAGGGCCATCAGCCCCATGTGAGACTCTAGCTGAAGCATTCGGAATATCTGCTATTACTGCAGCATTGCCTCTTCATTTCCCATTCCTGTATGGGAGTATATTGGAGTTTTGGGGGGTTTATAAGAGGGATGTGGGGTATATCAGAGAGTGTTACAGTGAGGGGTGTGGGATATATCAGAGAGTATTACAAAGAGGGGTGTGGGTATATCAGAGAGTGTTACAGTGAGGGGTGTGGGTATATCAGAGAGTGTTACAGTGAGGGGTGTGGGTATATCAGAGAGTGTTACAAAGAGGGGTGTGGGTATATCAGAGAGTGTTACAGTGAGGGGTGTGGGCATATCAGAGAGTGTTACAGTGAGGGGTCTGGGTATATCAGAGAGTGTTACAGTGAGGGGTGTGGGATATATCAGAGAGTGTTACAAAGAGGGGTGTGGGTATATCAGAGAGTGTTACAGTGAGGGGTGTGGGTATATCAGAGAGTGTTACAGTGAGTCATGTGGGGTATATCAGAGAGTGTTACAGTGAGGGGTGTGGGATATATCAGAGAGTGTTACAAAGAGGGGTGTGGGCATATCAGAGAGTGTTACAGTGAGGGGTGTGGGTATATCAGAGAGTGTTACAGTGAGGGGTGTGGGATATATCAGAGAGTGTTACAGTGAGGGGTGTGGGATATATCAGAGAATGTTACAAAGACGGGTGTGGGTATATCAGAGAATGTTACAAAGAGGGGTGTGGGTATATCAGAGAGTGTTACAAAGAGGGGTGTGGGTATATCAGAGAGTGTTACAGTGAGGGGTGTGGGATATATCAGAGAGTGTTACAAAGAGGGGTGTGGGCATATCAGAGAGTGTTACAGTGAGGGGTGTGGGTATATCAGAGAGTGTTACAGTGAGGGGTGTGGGATATATCAGAGAGTGTTACAAAGAGGGGTGTGGGTATATCAGAGAGTGTTACAGTGAGGGGTGTGGGATATATCTGAGAATGTTACAAAGACGGGTGTGGGTATATCAGAGAATGTTACAGTGAGGGGTGTGGGATATATCAGAGAGTGATACAATGAGGGGTGTGGGTATATCAGAGAGTGTTACGGTGAGGGGTGTGGGATATATCAGAGAGTATTACAAAGAGGGGTGTGGGTATATCAGAGAGTGTTACGGTGAGGGGTGTGGGTATATCAGAGAGTGTTACAGTGAGGGGTGTGGGATATATCAGAGAGTGTCACAATGAGGGGCGTGGGTATATCAGAGAGTTACAGTGAGGGGTGTGGGTATATCAGAGAGTGTTACAATGAGGGGTGTGGGTATATCAGAGAGTGTTACAGTGAGGGGTGTGGGATATATCAGAGAGTATTACAGTGAGTGGTGTGGGGTATATCAGAGAGTGTTACAGTGAGTGGTGTGGGGTATATCAGTGTGTTACAGTGAGGGAATCGAGTATATCAGGGTATTACAGTGAGGGGAGTGGAGTATATCAGCGTGTTACAGCGAGGGGTGTGGGGCATATTATAAAGTGTTACTGTGAGGGATGTGGGGTATCAGAGTGTTATAGTCAAGGTTATGGGGTATATCTGAGAGTGTTACAGTGAGGAGTGTGGGACATATCAGAGTGTTACAGTCAGGGGTGTGGGGTATATCAGAGAGTGTTAAAGTGGGTCTGGGTTATATCAGAGAGTGTTACAGTGAGGGATGTGGGTATATCAGAAAGTGTTACAGTGAGGGGTGTGGGGTATATCAGAGTGTTACAGTCAGGGGTGTGGGGTATATCAGAGAGTGTTACTGTGAGGAGTGTGGGGTATATCAGAGTGTTTTAGTCAGGGGTGTGGGGTATATCAGAGTGTTACAGTGAGGAGTGTGCGGGATAGCAGTGTGTTACAGTGAGTGGTGTGGGGTATATCAAAGAGTGTTAAAGTGGGTGTGGGGTATATCAGAGAGTGTTACAGTGAGGGGTGTGGGGTATATCAGAGTGTTACAGTCAGGGGTGTGGGGTATATCAGAGAGTGTTACAGTGAGGAGTGTGGGGTATATCTGAGTGTTACAGTCAGGGGTGTGGGGTATATCAGGGAGTGTTACAGTGAGGAGTGTGGGGTATATCAGACAGTCTTACAGTGAGGATTGTGGGTGTATCAGAGAGTGTTACTGTGAGGATTGTGAGTCTATCAGAGAGTGTTACAGTGAGGGGTGTGGGGTATATCAGAGTGTTACAGTCAGGGGTGTGGGGTATACCAGGGAGTGTTACAGTGAGGAGTGTGGGTGTATCAGAGAGTGTTACTGTGAGGATTGTGAGTCTATCAGAGAGTGTTACAGTGAGGGGTGTGGGGTATATCCGAGTGTTACAGTGAGGGGTGTGGGGTATATCAGAGAGTGTTACAGTGAGTGGTGTGAGGTGTATTAGAATGGTCAGTGAGGTTGTCGGGTATATTAGGGTATTGCAGTGAGGGGTGTGGGGTATATCAGGGTATTGCAGTGAGGGGTGGGGGGTATATCAGGTATTTATGTGAGGGGTGTGGGATATATCAGGGTATTGCAGTGAGGGGTGTGGGGTATATCAGGATATTACAGTGACGGGTGTGGGATATATCAGGGTATTGCAGTGAGGGGTGTGGGGTATATCAGGGTATTGCAGTGAGGGGTGTGGGATATATCAGGGTATTGCAGTGAGGGGTGTGGGGTATATCAGAGAGTGTTACAGTGAGTGGTGTGAGGTATATCAATGTGTTATAGTGAGCGAGTCGGGTATATCAGGGTATTTCAGTGAGGGATGTGGGGTATATCAGAGTGTTACAGTGAGGGGTGTGGGGTATATCAGGATATTACAGTGACGGGTGTGGGATATATCAGGGTATTGCAGTGAGGGGTGTGGGGTATATCAGGGTATTGCAGTGAGAGGTGTGGGATATATCAGGGTATTGCAGTGAGGGGTGTGGGGTATATCAGAGAGTGTTACAGTGAGTGGTGTGAGGTATATCAATGTGTTATAGTGAGCGAGTCGGGTATATCAGAGTGTTACAGTGAGGGATGTGGGTATATCAGGGTGTTACAGTGAGGGGTTTGGGTCATATTAGAGAGTGTTATAGTGAAGGGTGCGGGGTATATCAGAGTATTACAGTGAGGGGTGTAGGATTTATCACAGAGAGTTACAGTAAGGGGTGTGAGTATATCAGAGTGTTATAGCAAGTTACACAGGGTATATCACAATGTTCTAAGGGTAAATTTTGCATATCAGGAAATCCCCACAATTTTGATGAAAGTCACCAGTTGGAGTGTGTCAGCAAATTTTTCAAGCAGCAATGGACATGTTCCATTCCCTTGTTACCAAACTCAATTGTTTTGCAGTAAATGGAAGCTTTATCACTGGCCAATCACACACAAAATCATGGGCCTGAGATATCTCATAGAACCTCCAGGACTTGGTGAATCTCAAAACTTTTTTTTTAGTGCCAGCATTGGCAGCAATCCTGGCAGCTTGCCCATGTGTATCTGGCTATTTATTTAGTGCCCGTTGGCTCACATTAGGGGAGGGCGGAATGCAACTTGTTTCATCGTCCCTCCTGTGACAGGTGAGTGCAGCTTGGGGCCTGAGGGCACAACAACTATCAAAAAAAAGACATAGATCCTTTTATCATATCCGAATGATTTTTTTTTGTGAAGTATTTCTGGATTGCTGCCTACAGTGGAGCCAAGAGCTCAGTGGGTGCAGGTACCAGCAGAACCGAGAGGAAATATGGGCATCCAGCCATACCGCTGTACCGGGGGCAGAGGTGGGAGCTGCTGATGGTGCAGTTTGGGAATTTTGCTTCATTAGAGAAAGAAGGAGACATTACTGAGAGAAAGGGTGGCACTCAGTTGTTGCATTAACCCTATCCTGTAATTGAGGAAACCTCAGGCTCCATTTAGATGAAGGTTTCTATGGAGAATCCTAGAATTTCACAGCCCTGAAGGAGACTATACAGCCCATTGCCCCTGTACTGTCTGCCTGAGAGAGTTAGCCATATAGGCCCATTCCCCTGCCTATTCCCCACTCAACCCATTTGCTGTCTCTGTGAAAGAACTGTCCACATGGTCCCACTGTCTTCTCTTTTCCCCACATCCTTTTAAATATTTTCTTTTGCAAATATTTCTCCACTTTCCTTTTAAAGGCCATTTCTGCTTGTGTCTGGTATAATATAAAGGGTGATGGTGGCTTAGTGGTAATGTCACTGGACTAGTAACCAGAGACCCATGCTAATGCTCTGTGGACATGGGTTCAGATCCCACTATGGCAGTGCTTTTGAAGTGTGGTCACTGTTGTACTTTAGGCAGCCAATTTATACACAAGAAGGTCCCATAAACACCAATGAGATAATGACCATATCATTAGTTTTGATGAAGGTGGTTGAGGGATAAATGTTGGCCAGGACACTGGGGAGGACTTCTCTGATCTTCTTCAAAAAAGTACCATGGAATCTTTTACCGCCACCTGAGATACGGGACCTCCATTAAGCATCTCATCCTAAAGACGGCATCTCCGACAGTGTAGCACTCCCTCAGTACTGCACTGGAGAGTCAGCCTAGAATTTTTGCTCAGGACCCCGGAGTGACATCTGACCTAGAAACTATTGCAGGTGGGAGGGGAATGACAGGCATGGGAATGGTCCCTGGCCTTCAGTGGGAGGGGAATTGTGTGGGCCTCACAATCAGGAGAGGGAGGGAAGCACAGGACTAAACTTTCCTTTAAGGACTCCAAGAAGCACTTGCATTCCTCAAGGCCCCACAAGGATAGTCAATAATTAATAAAAAGGGCTTTCTTTCTCGGGCCTCTTCTTGCCTGACGTCCCTTTCCGCTGGGTTGGCCTGGCAAGAAAGCCACAATGCCTTATGCATGCAGGCCTCTGGTTAAAACAGCAGTCAGGTCCTGATGATGGCATCAGACGTCACCTAATCTGCACATTTAAAGAAGGACTCCATTAGTTTCGGGTGGGCTTCCCTCTCGCCTGCTCAGAAGAGTAGGTTAAAATTGGAAGCCGCAGGACTGTTGCATTATGCTAGTGGGTGAATCCTATGGGCTGCCGACTGCCCAGTTTTCGTTGAGTGGACAGAGTTAACACCGCTCCTTAAAAATTCCACATTATCCATCCAGTGCTGGGAGAGAATGTGTCCCCAGAGTCCGTCCATTGATGGTGAATGCGCCAACTTCTGGTAGTCTGGTGCCTGCTGCCAGTGTGAGTCTCATTCTTCAGGTCAGGTTGTGAAAAGCACAGAATGTGAAAGTAGAACAGGATTTTTCTTATTATTCCATGCACAGGGCAGGGGTGGGAGAGGGTTGGGGTGGGTGGTGTTGAGCCCAACTGATGTCGAAGGGGACCCCTGCAAATGGGGTGCCAGCAGTAACTCAATGGTACCTATCCTGCTTCAAAGTCTGAAGGCTATAGTTTCAAGCTCCACTTGGGAAACGAAAGCGTAATAGTTAGGCTGGCACTCCAGTGCAGTGCTAAGGGAGAGCTGTACTGTCAGATGATGCATTGGTAGAACCTTGCTGTGTGCAAATTAGCTGCCATATTTCCTACATTACAATAGTGACTACACTTCAAAAGTACTTAATTGACTATAAAGGGCTTTGGGGTGTCCTGAGAACATGATAGTTACTATATAAATGCAGGTCTTTATTTAAACAGCGTAATGCTACAGAAAGCAGGCCCAGAGTGTGTTAACATTTGGAGTGGTTGTCTATACAAATGAGGCTGTAGCTCGCTCAGAACCCAATCTGAGAAAGTCGATATTGATCACTTGGCTGCCTTTGAAGCTTCTCAATTTTAACAAACTATTCGGGGGGGAGAGGGTGCGTGTTGCAGGAGTGCGGGGCTGAGTAAAAGTGAGGAGATTAGACTTTAGTATGTTTTTAAGAGTTTTTAATTACTGACACGGCAGAAAGCCAAGCTGTGCTGGCCTCTGATTACTGCATCTCCTCCCAGAGAGGTATTAATCACAGAATAGCTTTCACAGAGGCCTGCATGACAGCATGCTGGCAAACACTGCTCTGTGCTTGAGGGCTGAGATCATCTCACTTTAACCCAGTAATGCCCGGCTGGACAGGAATTCTGCACCATCTGTTCCATTCCATTCGTGTCACCTTATTGTCAAACTTCTCAAAGCTTCTTTCTCTTGATCCTTTAAAGACACAGATACCTGGCCCAATCTTCCTCTTCCCCTCCTCATCCCCTTGTTGAGATTCAAAATCACTTCAGCATCTCCTAGTCTTTCCCTGGAGCTGAAAACTATGGAACTTTGTGTGGAAAAAATGATTTATCAAGTTGAGGGATGCTGAGAAATTGAACTTTCAGGAACCCACTGTCAACATCAAGCACTCCCAGATGCAGAGTAAAGGCCCCTCTAACTCTGCCCTAAAACAGGTTTCAGCCTGAGGAGGCATCCCCTACTCCACCTGCGTGACATGTATTTTCCCATTTCCCAACCATCCTATGGCCTATCTAAGTGGGATTGCCAATCAGTGCTAAATTATGGACAGTTTTGTAGTACAGGTCTTGCCCACTAGACCTTGATTGAGACTGTCCAAACTCATAGGACCCTTACAGCCAATAATTAGGGGAGACTGACATCCCATCATTGAACCCAGATTGAAAAATGAAATGCCAGAGTCTAATCCATTGTGCCGAGACGCTTATCTTCCTCCATCTTCTTTCCTATCTACAATCTAGATTCAAGCTTCCAATATTCAACCTTGGTGCTGTCTGGCACAATTCGTGTACACTCTATGCTGTCATGAACTCTTTCCATCCATTTAACCACTGACCACCTCCAGGCGCGTATCCATTGTCTCTCGAGATAAGGAGGCCCAAAAGAATCTCATCCCACAGCCCATGTACATTCTACCCTGTCATAGAATCTACCATTCTGGGAGAACAGGGAATGTTAAAATCCTAACATTAGTTACCCAAAATGAAAAAAAAATTGCTACATTTCTCACTACTCAGATCCTCCATCTTGAAGTTTTACAGTTAGAAGGAGCTTTCTGACTTTAGTATCTCAGTTTTTGTTTCCGGTACCAAAGAATTAAGAATCTCTCAATTGCTCTTTTATAAAATGTGAGGACTGGAGAATTTTGCTGATCTCCAGATGGTAAATACACCACCCTGGCATGATACTGAGCCCCGCAGACCAGGAAGACCGCAGTTTCAGTTCCGCATTTGTGCTGAACTCAACCAGGTTGGCATTAGCTATCGGCCTCAGCACCCGTGTGCTGTGCAGGAGAAAACAAAATGTCAGCCGGGCTTTGCTGATTGTTGCCCATAGACCCCTTACCCCTTCTGGAAAGTGCCCCTATGTGTTCACATCTGGCATGGACAGGATCGGGCTCAGTTGTGGTGACGCCATAGTCAATTAGCCTGCTTAGCTTGCTTGCTTAGCTCACACATGAAGAATGACCACTAAAAAAAATGAAAGAAGAGCTTGCATTTATATAGTGTTTTTCACAACACCAGGACATCCCAAAGCGCTTTACAGCCAATGAAGTACTTTTGAAGTACTGTTGAAATGTAAGGAATTTGCACACAGTAAGTTCCCACAAACAGCAATTTGATAATGACTAGATAATCTATTTTAGTGATGTTGGTTGAGGGATAAATATTGGTCAGGACACCAGGGAAATCTACCTTGCTCTTCTTTGAAATAGCGTCACAGGATCTTTTACATCCATCATATTGGGCAGACAGAGCCTTGGTTTAATATCTTATCTGAAAGACAGCCCTTCCGACAGTGTCGCACTCTCTCAGTACTGCACTGAAGAGTATGCTGCAAGTCTCTGGAGTATGAATTGAACCCACAACTTTCTATCTCAGTGATAAGGATGCACCAACTGAGTCACAGCTGAGGCCTGGGGCAGAGAGCAGAGTGGCAGACACTGGTGGAACCATGTCCCAACACATGGCCAGTGCTATCGGGAGAGGGGCAGAGAAAATTGGAGGGGTGCAACACAATGACAACCAGCAACCCCCACCCCATTCTGGATGGCCAACTGGTGCAGAATCAAAATTAGCATTCCTCTGAGGAGATCATTTCAGTCACACTCTGCAGCTTTTAACGTGAGGAACATGCCTGAGCCCTGTAAGTATTTTATTTGTAAGGAGAGATGAGCTGTGTGGTGTTGATGATTGATGGCTTCAGGTGCCACTCCCAGGCTGCACTCCCCGGCCCCTTACTGAAGCTATGGCACAGAACAGACAGGATGATGTTCATGCAGCTTCTCGAATGGATCATCCACGTATTGAGTTGCATTCTTGCAGTCATGGAGGTGGGTGATGAGAAACAGATTCATGTTTTATGAAGCGCAATGGAATCTCATATCTCTCTGGGTTGAAATAAAGGTCAGAAACTGTAATTCAAACTGCTGGTAATGTACCAACAAATCCAGTCATTATTCTCATCCATTGCAAGTCAGGGGAACTTTACAACCTTGCTTCAAAATGGGGTCTTCTATCTTCACTAGTCTCTTTCCTGGAACTAGCTGCCCTGATAGTTCCTTGGGTAAATGTTCAGCCTGGTGTGATACTTTGCCACACAACCAGGTGGTTACCACTTTGTGCTGAATCAGTTGGTTTTAGTCAGAGTTGAGGTTTGGAGCCAAAGCACATCCAAACTGGGTGGCAGAGAATTATCTGTGCTTCCTGCTCTTGATAACTATGCAGTGACCTCTATGGGCATTGAGTGAGAACAGAGTCAGGTGGGGTTGTGTTGTTTCCCACAGTTGATTGGCTCTTAATGTCTAAACTCATGTGAGGAATGGCCATTATCTGTGGAACCATATCCCAGCCCAGTCCTAGGAACCATATCCCAGCCCAGTGTCCCAGGAACCATATCCTAGCCCAGGATATAAATTCCTTTGGTAGACAAATGTAAAGAAAGCCAGAGAAAAATGAAATCTGTTAATGGTAGTGGGAGTAGGTATTACTGCTCCGAGCTGTGGTATATCAGCAGCAACTCCAAGTATTATAGCATCTGACTCTCTTTCTGAGATACTCCCGGAAGCTCCATCTGTCTGTCTGTGGAAACACTTATCAACTTGTCACTTCAACTTGTGCTGGCTCAGTTTCCACCTTTAGGTCTCTTGTGTTTGTCATCAGTTTAACTGGAATGTTATCCAATCAGCCTATCACATAGAGAACGGATTCCAATCCTCATCTCTGATACCTCAGCTCAGGTGCTACTGCATCAAGACAACCCCTTGGCAGCAGTTTGACATTGTTTAAAATAAAATACCCCACAAGAGGTGATGAGTCCCCTCCTCCCTGGAATGGGAAAAAGACAGTGAGAGAGGGAGTATGTGAGTGAATGAGCAAGTGTGCATGTGTGTGAGTGTGTGTGTAGAGTGGTGTGTGTAAGCTTTCGTGGAGCGTGTGCGTGTATGGTGTGTGTATGATGTCTGTGTATGGTGTGTGTAAGTGTGTGTATGCATAATGTGAGTTATATTTTACTAGTGAGAATATTGATATTATTGGCAACTGACAAAGATGGCTGAGAACTGGAACTCAGGGGCTATAGAAAGAACATGGAGAGTAATGAACAGTGATGAGCTAGCAAATTATTCATTGGTAACTGTGGCAGGCCATCTGCACATAGCAGACAAGAAGTGCAGCTGATATTGTAATGTGCTAGTCATGGAGGTTTCAACAACTCGGAGATCGAATGGACATATCAGGGACAAAATGAAAGGAAGGTGGTCAGGGATATTTTCATTGCACAACATTTACTAGAGCTGAGACTGTGTTGGTTTGGATGTTTCGGAATCCAAAATGGACCAAACCCCTTCACAATTACTCCCATTATATAGAATTTCAAACAACCAAGCCCCTTCCCCTTCCCTCCCATTGTATAGAATCCCCATGGACCGAACAACTTTTCATTCACTCCCATTATCCGGAATCCCAATGAACCAAACTCCTTCTCATTTCCTCCTGGTACACAATTCCCTATGATCCCATATATGGAGATATAAAATGTGACTAACCGTCAGCCTTTGGGCTCTGCACGGTATAAATACAATTACTCCAGCTAAGGGTCTCCTAGCAATGACAGCATAATTTAGAAACTGGATCACATTCATCCCCAATATCTGATTCTGTTCAATATGTTCCTATACTCTTGAGTTGTTGCGTGACAATCCAGCTGGGCTGTGGCAGGACGATAGCATTTCCAGTTCTTTTTTACAGGCTGAATGTTATGGTTTCCTCTTCCACATCAACACCGAAGGAGACCATTCATTTCATCATGCATCTTTAAAAGAGCTATCCAATTAATCCCACTCTTTTGCTCTTTCCTCAAAGCCCTGTAAATTTTCCCCTTATCCAGTTCTGTTTTGAATGTTTCTAGTGACTCTGCTTCCATCGCACTTTCAGGCAGTGCATTTCAGATCATCATAATTTGCTGTGTTAAAAAAAACCTCATGACGTCTCTTTTTTTGTCAATCACACGCTGTGATACTGTGCGAACTCTGCACATGTTCCCTCCAGATTTTCTTCCCATGACCCCTTATCCTCTGAGGTTATCAATTTGTGCTGGGTCTGGGTCTGGGTCCACAGGTGCTGCTGGCCCTCATTTACCTCACCTTATGGCTTTTCTTCAATGGGTGTCAGCAGGCTGTGCAGCCTCATTTAGGCTTCTTCTGATGGCTCAGTTGGTAAATGCACAGGATTGAGCTGCAGAAACCAGGAAGGACTTGGCTTAAATTCTCAGTTTGTGCTGATGTCAGCGTGGCTCATGATGAGCCGCTAAATTTGGCCTCAGTAAAAAGAAGAGAAATCAGACAGATTCGCGACTCTTGGTCAATCCTGCTTGAAAGTGCTCAGAGAGATGGTGGGCCTATTACTTTGCTCTATTTGTGCCAAATTTCAGCCATGGCTCAGTGGTAGCACTCTTGTCTCTAAGCACAAAATCTAGGCTGAGACTCCAGTGTAGTACTGAGGGAGCACTGCAGTGTTGGCGGTACCATCTTTCAGATGAGGTGTTAAACCGAGGCCCTCGTCTGCCCTCTCATAGGGCGGCACAGTGGCGCAGTGGTTAGCACCGCAGCCTCACAGCTCCAGGGACCCGGGTTCGATTCCGGGTACTGCCTGTGTGGAGTTTGCAAGTTCTCCCTGTGTCTGCGTGGGTTTTCTCCGGGTGCTCTGGTTTCCTCCCACAAGCCAAAAGACTTGCAGGTTGATAGGTAAATTGGCCATTATAAATTGTCACTAGTATAGGTAGGTGGTAGGGAAATATAGGGACAGGTGGGGATGTTTGGTAGGAATATGGGATTAGTGTAGGATTAGTATAAATGGGTGGTTGATGTTCGGCACAGACTCGGTGGGCCGAAGGGCCTGTTTCAGTGCTGTATCTCTAATCTAATCTAATCATAATCATCCCATGGCACTATTTCGTAGAAGAGTAGGGGAGTTCTCCCCAGTGCCCTGGCCAATATTTATCCCTCAACCAACATCACGAAAACAGATTATCTGGTCATTATTACTTGCTGTTTACTTTATGAGGTTGTATAAATGCCAGTTCTTTGTTTCAAAAAAAGCAAGTTAACTGGCCATTCACCTCATTGGTGTTTGTGGGGAATGCTGACACATGACAATAGTGACTACACTTCAAAAGTACGTCATTAGAAACATCTCAACGGCATAAAGAGCTCTATCGTATAAGTCAGTTTTTCTTTTCACAGCTGAATAGCTTGGTGCTACTCACTGTGTAGAATCTCAGTCAAAGGTTGGGCCCTGGGTGGGGTATTGGAATGCAGCCTGCGATTGTAGAATCATAACCCTGGCGTGAATCAGTGCCTTTAGAGAAGGAGGGGAGAAAAGAACAAATAATTTTCCGGTTGCTCAAACAGACTGCTGCCGGGATCACTTCTACCAAACAGGCTGCCTCGAGGGTTGCCAACACTCTAGCATTGCCCTGGAGTTTCCAGGAATTAAAGATGATCTCCAGGGCACTGCTGAGAGAAAACCCAGGAGAAAAAACAGAGGGGCATTAAAACATTGTGTGGTTTATTTTCCATTGTCATTTATTAGTTACAAAAATATCGGAGATGGAGTTAACAAAAAGGCTGATTGACTGGGTGGGGTGTTTAGAGGCAGGAGGTCATATAATGAAACCCCCAGAAATACGTCCAACCAGAGTTGGCAACCCTACTTGTCCCTAATGTCTGTCATCAGGAATTTCTAGCTTCCAAGCCACAAATTCCTGGCAGCTGCGTCGGTGAGTTACTTTGAGTGTAATTAACTTTCTGCACTATGATAAGCCTGATATTTCTTTTGGCAAGCAGCTGGAACAGAGCTTCAGAGAAAAAAGCCAAGTTCCATTAACTTGAGAAATTCCAATTGGATACATAGACCAAATTGGACAGTAGTGTACACTTCTCGACCTCTGAATCAGGTGTATTGTGTGGGGAAGGGGCTGATAATTAGTCCTAAATGGAGTTTTGTGATGATTTGTACCCTGAGTATACAGCAAATGGTGTTAGACATCCCAAAGGCAAAAATAAACACAATTTACTCCACCCTGAGCCTCCAGCTCCATTAAACAAGTTTAGAGAGCTCTCCAGAACTAGTCAATGCCTCTCTTTTATGGAGGTCTTCCATCAGATAATGACTAAGAAGGAGTTCAGTAAATGAATGTAAGACACAGCCAGCTGTGACCTCTCGCGAATGCAGTGTGGCTATTTATTGAGGTAGAGAAGCAACACCAAACTGTGTTTATTGGATGGAACAATGTCCCTTTTTAACCACTGGATTCAGATCATTGCCTCTTATGTCTTCAACTGCCTGTCATCTGTCAACGCAGCCTGGGATCTTTCTCCCTTCAGAGTCAACCTGGACTTGCTTCTCTTCCCAAGGTGTGCTTGTCTCATTGAATATGTCTATAAACATTCCTGGAATTCTTGTCTGGAATGTCCCAACTCTGCCTGCGTCATGAAACAGCACACAAATGCTGCAAATCTGAAATAAAAATAGAAAATGCCAGAAATCCACAGCTTGCCTATTAGAATTTAAAGGAGAAATGAATGCTGAACATTTCAACTGTAGAGTGTCAGAATTCTTCACATCGTTTCTTATCTGGCAGCTCTACTGTGCTTACTGCAGTTCATCCAATTCACCAGCTAACTCTACTTAGAGAAAGAAAGAAAAGCATTTCTATAGCAGCTTTCACAATTTCAAGATGTCTCAGAGTGCTTTAGAGCCAATGAAGTCCTAAAGAAGTGTAGTCCCTGTTGTAATTTGCCAATTTGCATGTGGCAAGCTCCTACAAACGGCAATGTGATAATGACCACATAATCTGTTTTAGTGATGTTGGTTAAGGGATAAATATTGACCAGGATACTGGCAAGAAGACATTAACAAACTTACAGAATGGGCATGTAAATGGCAAATTAATTTCAATATGGTGTAACATTTTGCACTTTGGTAGGAAGAATAAGAAGGCAACCTACTCCTTGCAAATTTAGAAATGGGATAGAGGAGAAAGGGATGTAGGGGTACAGATTATGAACCCTAGAAACTAGCAATGGGGGTAAACAGACATGTAAACAAAGCACTGGTGTTCATTTCTAGAAGGATAGACATCAAAAGCAGCGAACTTATGTTGAACTTGAATGGAACCTTGCTTTGACCACTTTTAGAGTACTGTGAACAGTTCTGGTCTCCATATTACAAATAGGACATAGAGGCATTGCAGAAGGTGCAAAAAAAGATTTATAAGAATGATATCAAAACTGAGAGAAAAGGCTGGGTCTCTTTTCTCCAGAAAAGAGAAGGCTGAGGGGGAGGTCTTTAAAATTATAAAGAGTTTTAATATGGGGAAGTCCAAACTAGGGGCCATAAATATAAGATAGTCACTAATATGCAGGAGAATCTACACAAACTATTGAGAATGTGGAACTCTTTGCCACATAGAGCAGTTGAGAAAAGCATAGGTGAATTTAAGGAGAAGCTAGATAATTACATGAGGGAGAAAGGAATGGAAGGATATGCTGATAGGGTGAGATTAAAGTAGGAAGGGGCTTGTCTGGAGCATAAATACTGACATATACCTGTCAGGCTGATTGGCCTGTTTCTGAACTGTAAATACTATGTAACTGTCCCGCTTTTCTTTTAATAGTGCCATGGAATCTTTGATGCCCACCTGAGAGCAGATCGGGCCTCGATTTAATGACTCAGCTGAGATACGGCACCTCCAGCAGTGCTGCATTCCTTCAGTACTGCACTGGAATGCCAGCTCAGATTATTTGGTTTAGCCTTTGTACTGGAGCTTGAACCCACAGCCTTCTGAGTCAGAGGATAAAGTGCTACTGCTGACCCAAGATGGACATATAAAAGTCCTTGAATAGCAGGAGCAGGGCTCTGAAAGGGACAAGACTAGGGGAGGCGGTGACATAGTGGTAATGTCAATAGACTAGTAATCCAAAGCCCAGGCTAATTCTCTGGGGACATGGGTTCAAATCCCACCATAGCATATGATGAAATTTGAATTCAATTAATAAATCTGGAATTAAAAGCTAGTCTAGTGGTGACCATGAAACCATTGTCGATTGCTGTTCAAAACCCATCTGCTTCATTAATGTCCTTTAGAGAAGGAAATCTGCCATCCTTATCTGGTCTGGCCTACATGTGAATCCAGATCCTCAGCAACGTGGTTGCCTCTTACATGCCCTCTGAAATGGCTTAGCGAGCCATTCAGTTCAAGGGCAATTAGGGATGTGCAATAAATCCTGGCCTTGCCAGTGACGCCGACATCCCACAAAACAAATAATTAAAAAAAGGGGGCACATTAAGACATGGACTGTTGACGATGGTTTAACATAAGGGAAGTTAACGCTCAGAAAATGCTTTGGGTTTGATGTGCAATGTTGTTATGAAGTCTGAAAAATATTCTTCCTCCCAGCAATCTTGGAGGATCTCCGTGTCAGTGATGATCTAAATTGAGCATCCAGAGATTGGCATTTTATGCCAATTTGGTGTTAGCTTGGCTCAGTTGGTAACACTGCACAGTGGTGCAGTGGTTAGCACTGCAGCCTCACAGCTCCAGCGACCCGGGTTCAATTCTGGGTACTGCCTGTGTGGAGTTTGCAAGTTCTCCCTGTGTCTGCGTGGGTTTCCTCCGGGTGCTCCGGTTTCCTCCCACATGCCAAAGACTTGCTGGTTGATAGGTAAATTGTCCATTATAAATTGCCCCTAGTATAGGTAGGTGGTAGGGAAATATAGGGACAGGTGGGGATGTGGTAGGAATATGGAATTTGTGTAGGATTAGTATAAAAATGGGTGGTTGATGGTCGGCACGGATTCGGTGGGCCGAAGGGCCTGTTTCAGTGCTGTAGCTCTAAACTAAACCAAACACTCTTGCCTCTGAGGCAGTCATGTGTTCAAGCCCCACTTCAGGATTCAAACACATAATCTAGGCTGGTATTTCAGTGCAGTACTGAGGGAGTGCTACACAATTGGAGGAGTTGTTAATCTGAAGTCCTGTGTGCCTGTTGCATTGGTTCAGGTGCATGTTAGCAATCCCAGGGAAGGATTTGAAGAAGAGTGGGGCATTCTCCAAGCACTAACATTCTTCCCTCAACCAAAAACAGATATAGTGGTCATTCCTGTCTGTGTCCAGAATGACTTCTGCATTTTGCTGTATAACAGTCCCTGTGTGAATTAATTACAAATAATTTAACGCATAAAAGCAGGCCACTTGGACAAACAAGTCTATATTGGTGTTCATACTCCACATGAACTTCCTTCCACTCTATCCCCTCCTAACCTGCCTCTGTATCCCTCTATTCCCATCTCCCTCACACTCATTGTACATGAGGCACTTTGTTTATTCGAGATGGTATATAAATGCTGCTTCTTTCTTGCTTCCCCACCTCTGCCTCGATTAGAGCTCAGAGATTTCACCACCTGCCTTGCTGTTGGGTCTCCTCTGAGGCTCAGGATTGGAATTACCTGTAAGAGATGGCAGATTAAAGGAAGATCTTGAACATACTGCTTCTGCCAAAAATACTTATCCCCCTCTCAAATGCCCAGGGTCTTTAGTTTGTTTAAGTTTGACACAGCCACAGAATGATAATTCCAAATTTTCCCAGGACCCTATTTAACTCTGAACCAAGTCCCTGAACCATTTATCATACAAATGGCATGACTCCCATTTAACACCTTCCAGGGATGTCCTGCTAGCAGGTGGTCCATACCTGCAGGCTCCTCAGCAGGGCGGCAACAGTGACACATCATAAATCTTGGTGGGGGATATCAGGACATTTGAGGTGTTGGGGTCAGGTGTGGGTGAGCATTCCTGGTCAGTCTCATGCCACAGATCAAAAGAGAGATGACACAGTCCAAGTGTTTGACAGTCCTGGCCGTAGCTATCAAGAACAATTGGATCAGCAAAGACAGTAATCCAGGAGCTGAGTGGCGGTGCTCAGAAATGGAAGCAAGCAATACCATTCTTTGATTCTCTGCAATAAGCTTGTGTTCCTAGAGGGGCATGCTCTGTACATGTCACAAGCATTGAAAAGAAGAAAGAACTTGCATTCATATACCACCTATCACATCTTCAGGATATCTCAACGCATTTCAGAGCCAAGGAATTGATTTTGAAGTGTGGTCACTGTTTTGTTGTCGAACGTCACAGCCAATTTGCACCCAGCAAGCCCACATGACAGCTGTGAGATAAATGATCATGTTTTTTGAAAGTGTTGATTCAGGAATAAATATTATCCAGGAGAACTTCCCTGCTCTCCTTCAAATAATGTCCTACATCTTTTAAATTCATCTGGATAGGAAGTCAGAGCCTTGGTTTAACCATTTGTCTAGGAGGCAGCACCTCAGACAGTGCAGCACTCCCACAATAATGCCCTGAAATGGTGGCCTGTACTCAACTTCCAGGAGGGGGGCTTGAACTCACAACCCTCATGACTGAGGGACAAGAGTGCTACCACTTTCATCTTCTAACCTTGCTACATTGAAAAACAAGAACTGTTCTCCCACCATCAGCTGCACTTGAAGAAGGAAAAGCACTCGCTGACCTTCTGGTGCTAGCAGAGACCCTGTGGGTCTCAGGATCCAGTAGTAGGATTGCCAGCTCTTCTTTGGACTGGCACATGCTGCCAGGTGGAGACATAAACAGAAGAGAGTGGTACTGGGACCCCATCACACTCTCGAAATCAACACAGCAACATAAAAATACCCGAAGTATAATCAGTGCAGAGCCATTCCCAGCTGGGCTGCCATTGGAAACATTGAGAAATAAAGACGTGCATTTTTATAGCACCTTTCATGGTTTCGGGACATCCTAAAGCACTTTACAGCCAATGAAGTACATTTGAAATGTAGCTGCTGTTGTAATGTAGGAAACGTGGCTGCCAATTTGCTCACAGCAAAATCCCACAAACAACAATGTGATCATGACCAAATCACCCATTTTACTGATGATGATTGAGGGATCAACATTGGCCAGGCCACTGGGGAGAACTCACCTGCTCTTCTTCAAAACAGCACCATTGAATCTTTTACATCCACCTGAGAAGAAGCTAGGGGTTTGGTTTAGCACCGCACATGAAAGACACCACCTCAGGACTGTCTGTCTAGATTGTGTGCTCAGATTTCTGGAATAGACTTGAACTCGGAAACCTCTAAATGTAAATGCAAGATGTACTACCCATTGAACCACAGCTGACACTGAACACACACATCCATACGTATATATATGCTGTTGCTTCAGTTCTTTATAGTCAGCTCCTAGACTCACTTTGCATGCAATACTGTTATATCAACAATTTCAGCTCATGTGGGGAACACTGCAATTTTTAAGTAGGAACTGAGCTAAGAACATTGTCACTTGTCATTTTCCCTCTTTAATCTTCTCCTTTTACTCTTCCAATGATAGTAACTCCATGCTTGGGAAGCGTTCCATGGGCACAGCACTGTACCTGGGGTGATGGGGAAGGAATCATTGAGGATGCCAGTTCCTGATTGCTCTCCAATGGCCCTTGTGGGAAAGTTCATATCTGTGGCTGTTTCACAAAGAAAACATTGATGCTGTGGTCTGCTGGTAGCACTCTTGCCCCTGCATTAGCATGTTGTGGGTTCAAGTCCTGCTCCAGGACTTAGAACAAAAATCAAGGCTGACACTCCAGTGCATTAATGAGGGAGTGCTGCACTGTCAGAGATGCTATCTTTCAGATGAGATGTTAAACTGAGGCCCCATCTGTTTCTTAGATGAATGTAAATGGTCTCATGGCACTATTTCAAAGAAGAGCAGATCTCTCAATCAACATGATAAAAACAGATTATCAAGTCATTATCACATTGCTGTTTGTGGCAGTTTGCTGTGTACAAATTGGCTGCTGCATCTCCTACATTACAACAGTGACTGTACTTCACTGGGAGTGCTTTGCGACATCCTGTGGTCATGAAAGTGACATATAAATGCATTGTTTTTACTGAGATACCCTCCATGGTGGAATAGCCCACTACAGCTCACTGTTTAAGCTCACAAGGATTTCTGGCATCTGCGGATACCCCTATCCCTGGAAGAGACAGTACTTTCAGAGGAGATGACTCAACAACAACTTGCCTTTGTATAGCACCTTTAACATAGTAAAAAGGTCACAAAGTGTTTAACAGGAGCATTATCGGACAAAATTTGACACTGAGTCGCATGAGGAGCTATTCGGACAGGTGACTAAAAGTTTGGTCATAGAGATAGGTTCTTAAAGGAGGTGAGAGGGGTAGAGAGGCAGAGAGATTTGGGAGGAAATTCCAGAGCTTAGGGCTAAGGCAGCTGAAGGCACCAATGGTGTGGGGATGGGAATTGCAGATGTGCAAGAAGCTAGAATTGAAGGTACGCTAACTTTCCCTCTTTCCCCTGAAGGAGTTATGGAATAAAGGAGTGGGTTCCAGTCTCAGACACTGCCTGCTTGCTCAGTGTAAAATGTTAATTAGTTACGCTTCCAAAGTCTCCAATTTCACAGCAGCTCTTGAATTTCCCCCAAAAAATGTGAAACCTTCACAAACAGGCTGTGCTTCCATTCCACCAGTACAATGAGCTCCAGACTCAGCCAGCAGGAGCGGAGTTCTGAGAGATGGGAATGATCGCAGGCAGCTGGGCCCGGGCTGAGCTTAATCTCCCCCAGCTGTTGGCATTTTTAACGGCATCTCTGTACCTGGAGATCTCACAGGTGTCCGTGACAGAATCAAACCAGGCTTCACCATTCTGTAAAATTCCATCTGCTAAGACATTGGTCCGTAAAGTGATTTAATTTTTTCCAAGTCAGCTTTCTTCTCTGCTAAAGGTGCTGACTGCAGCAGATATAGTTACACAGACAGCAGCTGCTTTTCATGCGTGGATCTAGAAAATGCACATCAACTGTCTATTCAGCCGCAGACTGCATCACATCCGATGCCAATCCTGTCCTCACCCAACATCCACATGTGCCTTTTCTAGCAGGAACCCATTGAGCGGCAATCAGCAATTGAGAACACTGAGCGATTTGTACCTTTCCTAAGCCTCAGGGCCCTAACCTGCTATTCCAGTTGAGAGCAGGGCAGGATGGCTCAGTGCGGCACTCCCAAGGATTGTGCGATAGTAAGAGGGGGATAAGGAGTGAGTGGGACCCGCAGCATGTTGGCGACTTGAGTCAGTATACCTGGAGGTGAGGGGATGCAACTTCCAGTCTGAGATTTCTACTCCCCACCACCAGTCCTGAGCTGCCCAGCCCTAACAAGCAGGGCATGAGGTGGAAATCAGTGGAAAAAGACAACTCTACGCTCTCTAGTACATCCCTGTATTGCAGTCTCATTCAAAGAGAAAGCAAATGCTGGGGCTGGGGAAGGAAACTTTTTACATTTATATGGCACCTTTCATGACCTCCCAAAGCACTTTACAGTCAGTGAATACTTTTGAAGTGCAGTTCCTGTTATAATGCAGGAAAAGTGATAGCCAATTTGCACACAGCAAACTCCCACTAACAGCAATATGATAATGACCAGATAGACTGTTTTAGTGATGTTGATTGAGGGACAAATATTGGCCAAGTCACAGGGGCTAACTCCCCTGCTCTTCATCAACATAGTGACATTGGATCTTTTATGTCTGCCTGAGGGGGAAGACAAGACCTCAGTTGAAAGACAGCACCTCCAATAATACTCCCTCAATACTGCACTGGAGGGTCAACCTAACTTACGGTGCTCAGCTCTCTGGAGTGAGACACAAACCTACTACCTTCCAACTCATGGGTAGAAGTGTTACCACTGAGCCACGGCTGACACTTAAAAGTCAATGTTAATTTTAGGGATGGGAGGACAATACTCACTCGTCATAGTGGAGTCCAACCAAATCACTAAAACGTACTCTGCATCTTCAAGTCACTCAGTCATTCTCAGTCTCCCAATTCATTGGACAGATATTCATTCCATAACAGCTACAAGCTTTTATCAGGGACTCGAAACATTCGCAGCTGGGTGCACCTTCAGCCACGAGTGCCAACAGGGATGAACACCCCAGGGTAACTTCAGTATACACTGAGTTTAGCACCAATAAAGTTTCCAAGATCTGGCATCTGCTTGGTAAGCAGAACAGCAAAGGGCACTGATAGGCAATGAATGCAGGGAAGTCTGTCCTCAGAGGAATTTCAGCTGAGGGCTTAGCAGACAGTCCGGAAGCTGTGAAGCTGGGAAAAATTACATTCAATTCTTAACCTCATTCACGGGATGAATGTGATAAGTCCACCTTGATATTTGAAGATTTCACACACACGCATGCAGACACATATGCGGATGCATCCACACACATGCACAGACGCCTGCAAAGACACGCATACACTGGGCACACACATTAACATGCAGATACACATTAGTCACAGACGGACACAGAAACACGCACACACACACACACACATATGCAGACACACAGAATCATACTAAACAGAAGGAGGGTTACAGCGATTTCTTAAGTGGGAACCAACTATATTTTCTTTCCAAGCTTTGGGGAAGGTGCTAGGTTGTAGGGGTGGGAGTGGAGATGGGCAGTTAATGGTCTCTACAGTCTATCCCACAGCCTGTGCCAGCTGTATTGAATTATCCAGAGAGAGAACAAAGCCCCATGTATATCGTAACATTTCTTTAGATGATATTGCCATGCAGTCAGCGGGAATCCAGGCAGGCAGCAGTGATGTCATTGGCTCCCCGCTGTGCAGACGCTGATTACCAGCAGCTCACGGCCGTCTGGCCTGATTTACAGCGAAAGCAACCCTTCAGAGACTGGAAACGACAGCACGACAGCTTGAATTTATCAGTTGAAAGTGTAGCAGGGACAGGAGGAAACCGACCTGCGCCAACATCTGGGAATTGCATTGTAAAAACTCGGAGCTTTTCAGAAAATGAATACCTTGTTGGAGGTGTTTAGTTCTAAACACTGGGTGCCCAGGGAACTGAGCTGCCCTGGGGATCAGTGTCAGGTGTCTGATTGGAAATCAGGCTGCCACATTAAATTTGAAAAAGTAAACTCTGAGAAGCCACAAAAAGCTGGCGTCATGCTGACAGTCAGATACAGTACAGGAGTGTCTGACTGCAACACTCTGCCACGTACTGTACCTCCTCATCTTAAACAGATTATGGCTCCGTCATCAGCAGAGAACTCATTAAATATGCATTTTGTAACATGCCACTCACTGACATAACACACATGGCTCCCTTCCAAATAGACAAACCCATATAAAACACCCTCTCGATCACACTTTAACACATTCCTGGCCAGCTGTCATTCTCATGGTGATACCTGGGACAATAATAAGTAGTGCAAAAGGGTCTGCCTTACACACTGTGTAAAGGGGGATGCTACATTCCAGACAAACGACTGGGTCCATTCACGTCACCATCACAGTCTGTTGAACCGTGTCTCTCTAGTGGTAATGCAGTTTGCCCTGCTCTTAATTGCCTTGGCAGGCATGAAGGAGTGGCGGAGCAGGGCTTGTTGATCTCACCCCTGCTGAGCCAGGGATGCCAAGCAGAGCTGGTGGCATCGCCCTGCAAGGGAAGGAAGGAAAATCTAATGGCATAGCCCAGGCTAAGCAGCAACTCACTTTTCCTTTATATTAGCCGAGGCTCTGTGGTAGCACTCTTACCTCTGAGTCCAGAAGGTTGTAGGTTCAAGTCCAGGTTAAGAGACTTGAGTACAAAATCCAGGCTGATGCTCCAATGATTGAAGGTGCTATCTTTCAGATGAAATATTAAGTCCTCTCAGATGGATAGAAAAGATCTAATGGTATGGTTCAATAGCAGAGAGTGGGGGTTCTCCTCATGTCCAGGACAATATTTATCCTTCAACTTAAACAAAATGTCTGGTAATTTATCTAATTGCTGTTTGTGGGAGCTTGCTGTGCTCGAATTGGCTGTTGTGTTCCAACATTGCAACTTCCTTGGCTGCAAAGCGCTTTGGGATGTCATGTAAGGAGCTATAGAATGCAGGTTCTTTCTTTTCTTTTGCTTGCAGCCCGACCAAGGGGCTTGGGCTGTAGAGAAATCCTCCTCTCTAGGGCAATGGCACTATAGAATTATAGAATGGTTACAGCACAGAAGGAGGCCTTCATGTCCATGCTGACTCTCTGCAAGAGCAAATCAACTAGCCCCACGTAAAAGACTCGAGCACAAAATCCAGGTTGAAACCAAGAGGACTGAAGCACACAGTAACCCTGCTGTGGGAATAAAATTGCCAATAACCGTTTCAAAACAAAACAGGCCCACACAAGCTGTACAGCACCTAAAGCATCACAGTCAGTTCCTTCCACTCATCAGTTTACATGGCACTAAAATAAATGGTCATAGAAGCTCATGGATATAACCAGGCATCATCACTCTAGTTACAAAGATCTTCATGCCTCTCCAGTGCCATCTCCAGAAAAGCACATTCATTGACTTTGCTGTGGAGCTTTGAGTGCTGTGTATCAGACAGTTGGATACCCGCTGTCCACCATTTCTCATCCATTTAAAATGAATGGCAGAAAATTACAAGCAACACACGCCCGATTTTCCTGCATCCATTCCCAGCTCCAAGTGTAAATTTTCAAGGAGGTGAAAATCTTGTAGGTTGTGCAACGGGTGGGCAGGCTGCTCTGCCTGGTGTCTGCCCAGACGGCAAAAGTGAGAGTGACCTCTCTCCTCACCTGGAATACCAAAAATGAACATGCCCCCCACAGTTTGCAGCTCCCGCACTGATTTCATGGATCATGAGGTAAAAATAGAAAATACTGGAAATATGCATCGGGTCAGTCGAGACAGATTAAAGTGTCGGGCGCAGTCCCTTCATCAGATGGGGAAAGTTGCTTATTTTATTTTTTGAAAAACTATGGCGGTGAGATTTCCCGTTTTGTATTCACACAAACTTTTTCCAGTTATCGACAGTCCCTAGTTAAAGGGACCAGAAGGACTCACTGATGCGTCTGTCTGCACGGATCTGAGTAGGAATGACAGGCTCTGATTAAAAGGTGAAGAAAGGAAGGGCCTACTCTGAGGGTCAGTGATCAACAGACTGTGTTTGGAAAGAGGACGAGGGAGATGCTGGATGATAACAGAATGGAATGCATGCAGGGCCTCCTGGGAGCTCTCATCCCCTGGGCCTGAGTGAGCAGCAAGCTGTGTGGTACATTTATCGGAGGGAGAGAAGTGGCTACAAAACCCACAAGGACGGACAGAAATAAAGGAACTAGTCACCTCTGCACTTCAGTACCATGCAGGTGCGACACAGTTACTGCCTTTAAACCATGATCAAATCAGCACAGGGAAAAGAGAGGACCCAATGATCTGAAGGCTGGAATCTAAGTGAAATGTCCTGATGGTTTAACATATAAAATAGTGAATAGCTGGGAGTGGGAACTAATAAGGATGGTTAAACAGAGAATAACTGAAACTTAGGAGTGAAAATCTTGCTGGAGTCTAATCAAGGGATGGTTTACACACAGAATAGCAGATACTTGAATGTCAGTTACTGGCTGGGATCTAGTCAATGAGTATAGAAGGTTGATAAATAGATTAACAGAAACGCAAGAGGCATTAACAACCTTGAATCTAATCAAAAACCTTGAATAATTTACATAAAGAATGTTACATACTTAGATTTAAGGTGTATTTGAAACAAAAATTGGACAATCACTCAGAATAACGTTTGCTCCACTTTTGAAATGTTACCGTGCCTCCTGTCTATTTATGGAGAGGGGTGAGTACAGATAGCAGGGAACTCCCTACTGACAAAGGGCATTGGACAATTGTGGGTGCATTGCGCACAAGGGAGTCAGGAAATTACCCCATTTTACGTGTGCCGTTCTCTACTGTAACAGCATCTGTGAAGAAGTTGATGTAGATTGCATAATTTTTTTTTCCAAAAGGGAACTCAATGACTGCTGTAAAGGAGAAATATTTAAAGGGATAGGGAGCAAGGAGAAGGGAGCAGGATCAGACTAATTGGAGAAATCACCAGTGCAGATTAGTCGGGCTGAATGCACTCTGCTTTAACACTCTATGATTCTGTGGTAGGTCTCAACGGCAAGGTAAATAGTTTACTAAAGTGAAGCCTTCTCCTAACTGCTAGAATATGCTTTCTTTGATTGTTTTAATGTAGAGATGGCCTCGGTAATGATACACCTGGGAGATACCACCATGGGTGGAATGCAAACCAAAGGTAAAGTGGGTTCATTTTCACAACTGGACCCAATCAACAACAGCTCGTATTCATACCTTTAAAGTAGAAAGTAACTCATTGTGCTTACACTGAGCCATGGGCAAGAGAGTCTCAAGGGGTGACCTGAAGATTGGTCGAAGAGATGGGTTTGGAGAAGGTTTTGAAAGGTGAAGAGTGAACTGGAAATGGGATAGCATTTCAAAGAGGGAGTTTTAGTGAGGAGAGATGAGAAACTGTAGGCTCTTCTCCTATTGGTGAGGCAAAGGTGGGGAGGAATAACAAAGGCTCAGAGTAAAGGGTATAGGGGAGGTGATAGAAGTGTGGAGGAGGTTGCCGAGGTCAGTTGGGGTAAGGCTATGGAGGGATTTGAAGATATGTCTGGAATTGAATTCATTAGAAGACTGAAAGCCAATGTAGGTCAACAAGGACAAGAATGATGGTCCAGGACCATACAAGCAACGGTGTTTTCAGCAAGTTGGGATTTATTCAGGTGGCTAATGGGAGAGCCACCAGGAGAATGTGGGAGAAATTGAGTCAGAGATGCCAACCATCATTCATCCAGGAAGCTGCAACACCAAACTTGCACTCTGCACACTGCAGGCGTGTCCCTGGTGATACAATACTAATCAACTGTAGTTTTTGACAACAGTTCAGATGCAAGATCCTCATGCCTAAACCTTCAAAGCTTTCAATTTTAATTTAAATATATATACGAAAGTCAGACTATTTAGCCCTGCAGCTATTGCACATTTCAAGGAAATCTACAGTGTCAAACAGGCACTTGTAATGTTTCTTGACCTACAACTCACGGAATCCAAGGCAGTTTTATTTTGTGGGGTGTGAGGGTTGAGATAAACAGTCAATTTGGAGGCAGATGGTTCTATAACTAGCCCTTGCCGTGTACTTATAAATAGGCTAATCCCACCAGCACAATGGATATGTAGAGAACTGAGATTCTGGCTCCGGATCTGCACAACTAATGTTGAAGAGATAGCCAGAGAAGGTTGGGGGTGAGTGAGGAGGG
The DNA here is from genome assembly GCF_036365525.1 of Heterodontus francisci. Lineage (NCBI taxonomy): Eukaryota > Metazoa > Chordata > Chondrichthyes > Heterodontiformes > Heterodontidae > Heterodontus > Heterodontus francisci. The sequence goes on from NC_090392.1 coordinate 49,681,721, forward strand.
TGATTGCACTCCTTATATCCTCGAGCCTCCTCCCCACATGAATAACCAGTTTGACTGGCGTCACATCAATGCAGCAGTGCTGTTTCAGAGCGGCAGGATGGTGCAAGAAATCCTTCATCCAAAAATTGACTAGTCAATATTTACTCATTGATCAGTGTGGGGATCCTTCACTAACAATCAAATCCTTGGTTGCCTACCATAACAAAACTTCTAACTTATCAGTGCCTGATATTTATTGACTCCTAAATGCCCATAGCATGTAATAGTTTAACGAAATGTTATTTAAATTAGGAATGACCGGCGACTCGCCATTCTCTCCTGATTTGCACACTTGTCTGTGGCTGCTGATCATGGAGGTTATTTTCCTACCACTGGTTGTATTCTTCAGAACAATTAAAAGGGTGTTTGATTGACAACCCCTGCACTGACTTTGCAGAGTGGAAAAGGCAGAGCTGGCAACACTAGACACCAGGAAGCTACCACCCCCTAACAAATCCAATCAGCGGAGGTGAATTAAATCCAAATTCTCCTTTTGTCATCCTCCACACCACCCCCTGCCCCTTCTTCTCCTCCTGCTATTGTTAATTCTACCAGGTGCCTGTCCGCAATGCCCACAGTGCTTTAACTCCTTGTGCAAGTGGCTTGATTTGTGAGCATGAGCATGCACAGTGAGTGTTTATAGACCGTTCAATACTGGGGGAAGGGAGAGTATAAGCCATACATGAGCCTGTTCCATGCTCGCCTGATCCCAATTTTGCCTAATTCCATCCTCGCCAGATCTCCATAAATGTGCACTTGGAGTGATTGTTTTGTGATAATCATTGCCGTTTTCAGGGATTTTGTTTTACCTTTTCTCCTGAATTTGGAAAACAGTAACCTTCAAATATTGGGCTTTTAAAGCAAAGTATATTCACACAAATTTGGATGCGGGGGTGGGGGGGGGGGGGGGGTGGGGTGGTTAATATGATAATAGCACTTACATAGATGAGTAGCACCACTGTACCAGGGAGATTATCTAAGGCAATTTCCTGAACTTTTAACTACCGTGGAATCATGTAAGTTTACTTTACTGAAGGAGACTATTCAGACCCTCATATTGGTTTGCTAGAGCAAACAAAACTAATGCCACTGTGCTGCTATTTGCCACAGGCCTGTACCTTTCTCCCTTCTTCCTTTAAAAGGTCTGATGGTTTCCACACCAACTACTCACAACCCGGCCATTATTTCCCCACTAAAGCCAGGGCCAAAAAGTAGCAGCTTCATCACCACATGGACAAAGACCAGCCAGCTCAGCACAGATCAGGGATTGAACCTGGGAACTTTGTGATCTGTATAATTTGGTCCATTAGGGGGAGCCCACCCAACATTAAGTAATATCAAAAACCCCACCGAGTCCAAAACAAGCACCTTAAAATTAGAGCCAGGCCATTCAGCGGTGATATCAGGAAGCAATTCTTCACACAAAGGAGAGTGAAAAACTGGAACTCTCCCACAAAAAGCTGTTGAGGCTGGAGCCCAATGGAAAATTTCAAAACTGAGATTGATAGATTTTTATTAGCTGTGGGTAATAAGGCTTATGGAACTAAGGCAGATAGGTGGAGTTGTTACAGACTAGCCATGATCTAATTTGATGATGACAGAGGCTTGAGGAGCTGAACAGCCAACTCCTGTTCCTATCTGAACAATACCAGGTTATGGAATAAGATGTAATGACCAGGTTGTTAGCTCTTTGCACTGTTAAGATTTGTGTCTGTGAATAATCACAGTTCTGATCACAGCAAACTATCCTAAATTCACTCTGTCTGGCCTGAACGTACTGTTTCTGTCCTGAAAGTCCTTGAGGAGGGAAGAGTTGGAGCAGGGGACGGTGTGGGGCAGTGGGTGTGGGTGCAGGGCAATCACTTATTTGCAATCTCCAGAGTCTTTTGATATCCCGGAACTATCGAAACTCAAGCCCCTGAGCTGCTCTAAGTGTGTATTTTTTTTCAGATGAAGCTAATAGTCGAGTGAGAGGCTGGGTTTGAGGTCAGTGAGGAGACTGAAGTAATAATCTTTCACTCGGGCTGGCCTCAGCTTGTCTCAGTTTGATGGAACTCTGGGCCCCAGGACTCCAGGCTTCAATCCCCTGAAGCAAATGCAGAAACTGTCAGTCTGTAAGAATGCTTCTGTGTCTTCAAAGGGAAGGCTTGGCTTCACGCTGCTGGCTCTTAACTGCTTCTCAGAAAGCAGTGTTCAGACAGGAGAAAACCCATTAAAGTTAAAGCAGGTCATCTGAAGATTGACAGAGTGAACATCAGCCTCCACAGGTGGCTCAAGCCCATCAGGTATGAGCTCATAAAGCGTCTAAATAATGCTGGCTGCTACCCAGAAGCTAACAGCACCATCTCAGGGTATACTGCAAGTTACTGCACCAAGAGGCTAAAAGTGTCATCTTAGTGGATAACAAATGCCACCCAGCAGGTTAACAGTGCCATCCCAGAGGCTAATGGTGGCATCCCAGAGATTAATAGCGACACCCAGCAGGTTAACAGTGCCATCCCAGAGGCTAATGGTGGCATCCCAGAGATTAACAGCAACACCCAGCAGGTTAACAAGTACACTGAGGCTGAATGGTGCCACCCCAGAGGCTACTGTCACTCCCATTGGCTTCTGCTGCCATCCTGAAGGTAACTCAGACTAATGCACCCAGGCGGCCAATAATTGGCCATTAATTAGTGTAACTGTTCCAGCCTGGTCCATGAGTAAACAGGATGCCCCTTCTCCTTCCCACAGTGCATTCTGGGAAGCTGCCATCTTATAGTGTTTCTGACAATGTTGTAAAGCTACTGCTCAGAAGGTTGGATGGTTTAGTTACTGACCTCATTCTACAGACTGAAGCTCAGCCATTCCTCCCAGCATGCTGCGATTCAGAGTGGACTGGTAGCACCGCCCTTGTGGTGAACAGCATTTACCAAAAATGTAATTCAGCAGAAGGAGGTCTCTCTACTCAAGGGTCAGGGTCCAGTGCATCCGGGACAGGCTGTGGCTGCAACTAAACTTTTGAAATAGACCATTTTTAAGCAGGTATGTGAAGCGTGTCCCTTTATTCTTGATAATGTGAGCCTGTGTGTCCAATACATAACAAGGTGTATGCATGCTACCCCTTTGCTCCGAATACCACTGTCCCTGTGTACAGTACAGAATATGAAGTATATTACTCCATTATTCCTAAACTGCTACCACTGATGTGAAGCATGATTCAGTGATGATCCTGGTTTACTCCGCTCAGTTCTTACAAAATACATTAATGCAAAATCCTTTTTCAAAAAACAAGCTGTTTCCATAATCACTCACAGAGTAAACACCCCCTTGTCCGGACAGTGATGCATAAAGCCCTTTCTATGACAACAGAGTGCCATGTTGTGTGGATTCCTGGCACTTCCTGTTGCCCTGGAAACAGTTTTTAAGCTGTTTACTTTCTGTGAAGGGGGGAGGGGGTGCAGTTGGGTATAAGACTGTCTGAAATCTTAGAAGTTGCAGCTCAGTTTATGCAGAGCTTGGAAACATGATACAAATCTCTTGCACAAACGCGCCTGTCAATTGTTCTCTTGTGCGCTTGAACCAAGATAGCACTATGGCTATTTTATCTCGTGTCATCTCTAATACAGTGTCAGTCAGCCCCCTCTATTGTCAGGAGGGCAATGCCCACAGACACGTCTAGTGCTGCAGCAGTCAATATTCTGATGTTCATTATGCAGTGAATGCAGTGTGTGTCCAATTGGCATGGTGACCTATGGGAGATGTGTCGCCCAGGAGTGTGTGAACGGGGAACTAGCTCTCTCCGCACTGCTGAGCACTGGGAACAGCCTGGGTCCAGGAATTGATTCCATTCCTCTGAAGCTAAACTATATACCAAGGTCGCTGGTGCTTGATAAAGAATCCCCTTGTTTGTCTCATTCTCTTTCAGCCAGGTATCAGGACCAGTATGAAAATGGAATCTAACCCTTAGTTTTATAGCAAGACCTCAGTCAGGCATTGCCTGCATAAATTCAGTCTGAAGACATTGCTGGATAAATGAGCATTCCCTATTTATTACTCGCAGGGGTTTTCTCAAACAAGAGGTTTGTTAGAGGGCTGGGGAATTTCTACATTACATGCCCGGGAATGTGTCTGGTTTCAGAGAGGTGACGCAGCATGTGCGGGCGCTAATACCCAAGGGCTGGGTTGCAGTGTAATAACCATGATTCATGTCCCTGGCGGGAGGTCACAGAGCAAAGGTTGGATGGTGGCCAACCAGGTTTGCTTTTGACACCGATTGGTCTGGTTTCAGCATGGCTGCTCCATCATTTCAATAACCAAAAAGCAGCTGGTAAGGTTTCTGCTTACACATGGTTGAGCCCACTTATCACGCGTATCCTGTATCATGCCTTTAAATGTACCCCACCTTTTAGACTGGGCACACAGTGTGACCTGAGAGAGGTCAGATGCTTCCACACAATAAAGGGAGGAAACATTTCTTGGGCGCCTCCTGGTGATGAATGATGGACAAAATTCACCGAGACCCTGCACCCAGGGTTACCAACAATGGTTGGATGTATTCTAGGAGGTTTCGCCATATGGACCTCCTGCCTCCATTAGCCCCACCCTCACGCTCCCGCCATTGGTCACCTAACACATCTACCCTTGTGAAACATTGCTTTCCCATAGCAATTGGAAGAGGGAACAGACTCCCTTACCTGATAGATGCTTCTTGACTGTCAGTCAAACAACATTTTTCCCATCTCCATTATTTTTATAACTAATATTAAAAGGTGTACAAAGAAAATGACAAAAGTATGTCTTCAATGCCCCAATGATTTTTCTCCATGGTTGTGGAAGCAGTATCGAGGAGATTAATCTGTAATTCCTGGAAACTCCAGCCCAATCCTGAAGGGTTGGCAACTCTACCTGCTCCACCAATGGGACCACGTACACAGTAAGCACCTCATCCAAAAATTTCAAGCGTGCAGGACCTACAATTTTCCATCCAGTGGCACAGGCCCTCAGGAATGCCACCCTGTACCTCTAAGTGCAAACTTGTGATAGTGCTTTGCACATTTGTTAAGGGAAGGTTGTTTCTGACTAACTTGACTGAATGTTTTGAGGAGTTCACAAGGAGGATCGATGAGGACCACGTGGTTGATGTGATCTACATGGATTTTAGCAAGGCTTTTGATAAATTTCCACATGGCAGGGTGGTCTGAACATTTAAAGCTTATGGGAATCCAAGGGAAAATGGCAAGTTGGATCCAAAATTGGTTCAGTGGCAGGAAGCAACAGGGTGACAGGTATTATTGTGACTGGATGGCTGTTTCCAATGGGGTTCCGTAGGACCTAGTACTGGGTCCCTTGCATTTCATGGTATATATCGATGATTTAGATTTAAATTTAGGGGGCATGAGTAAGAAATTTGTAGATGGTAAAATAATTTGCCAATGAGGAAGAAAGCTGTAGACTGCAGGAAGATATCAAAGGACTAGACAGGTGGGAAGATTAGTAGCAAATGGAATTTAGTCTGGAGAACTGTGAGGTCATGCATTTGGAGAGGACAAACAAGGCAAGGGAATACACAATAAACGGTAGGATTCTAACAAGTGCAGAGGAGCAGAGGGATTTTGGAGTGTATGTCCAAAGATCCCTGAAGGTAGCAGGACAGGTAGATAAGGTGGTCAAGAAGACATACGGGATACTTTCCTTTATTGGCCTATGCTTAGAGTATAAGAGCAGGGAGGTTATGCTGTAACTATATAAAACACTAGTTAGACCGCAGCCAGGTACTGCGTACAGTTCTGGTCACCACATTACAGGAAGGATGTGATCGCACTAAAGAAAGTACAAAGGAGATTTACGAGGATATTGCCAGGAATGGATAATTGTAGCTATGAGGAAATATTGGTTGGGCTGGGGTTGTTTCCAGAGAAGGCTGATGGGAGATTTAATTGAGATGTATAAAATTATGAGGGGCCGAGATAGAGTGGATGGGAAGGATCTATTCCCCTTAGCAGAGAGATCAATACCAGGGGACGTAGATTTAAATTAATTGGTAGAAGGATTAGAGGGGAGTTGAGAAGTAATTTCTTTTCACCCAGCAGATGTTGGGGGTCTGGAACTCACTGCCTGAAAAGGTGGTAGAGGCAGAAACGTTCATTGCATTTAAAAAACACTTGAATATGCACTTAAGGTGCCATAACCTACAGGGCTCTGGGACCAAGACCTGGAAAGTGGGATTAGGCTGGCATGAACATAGTGGGCCAAATGGCCTCCTGTGCCATCAATTTTTATATATTTCTAAATAACATAATCATGAGCCAGCACTTAACCAAAACAGAAATAAAAGATTTGCATTTACACAGCACCTTTCACAACCTCAGGATATCCCAAACTGCTTAACAGCCATTGAAGCACTTTTGAAGTGTTGTCCCTGGGTAATGTAGGGAAACAGCAATATGATAATAATCAGACAATTTGTTTTAATGATATTGCTGAGAACACCAGGGAGAACTCCCTTGCTGTTCCTTGAAATAGTGCCATAGGATCTCTTTATGTTCACCTGCGAGGACGGATGGCGCCTTAGTTTAATACCTCATACGAAAGACAACACTCACTCAGTGCTGCACCCGTGTTTCAGCCTAATTTTGTGCTCAATGTCTGAACTGAGACTTGTTACAACCCTCTGACTGTGAGGTGAGAGTGCTACCCACTGAGCCACAGCTGAAACCACAGCTGTCAATATTGCAATTCCTTCCTGATCATAAAATGTTTTATTTGCTGTGATTAAAATGTTTCACACCTATTCCCTTCCTCTCCTTCTCTTTCACTCGCTCGCCATTGAAACCATTAGCTAAAGTTTTGTTACCTTAAGACTTGCCGTCTCCAACACCCTCCGCACCAAACTCAAAGCTTCAGCCAACATAAACTCATCCAAAAGTTCCACTGTGCACATCCTGTCTTGCACTGAGTCTCCCTTGCCCATGATACCAGCCCACCTCCACTGTTTCCCAGCACACAAAATTCAAAATCTTTGTCCTTGTTTACAATCCCCCTATGGCCTCACCTCTCCTGGCCTCTGCAACCTCCACCAGCCCTGCATCCCAGCCCCCACCCTTCAGTCCTCTGTCTTGGGCCTTCTGTACACCCCTCCTCTGACAATTCCCCCGGTGGGACAGAATGCAGCCATCTCAGCACTACTATCTGGAGAGCCTTGCCCAAACCTTGTCACCCTAGTATTTGCCTCCCTTTTGTTAAGAGACTCCTCAATAACCCATTTCTCAGACTGTACAACTCTTCCAACTCTTCCATCACTGCTAATTGTCTTCTCACTGCTCTATGAAGTGCCCTGGTGTGATGTTGTTAGTGCAGTTATGACATGATGATGCCATCTTGACCCTTGGGTGCCAGCTATTCTCCCAAGCCTGAGCTGTTCCATTATGGAGAACATTGCCGGTGAGCCTGATCCTCTGCTCACTAAACATCAGCAAATCTGTTCTGCTCAGCAGGGTCTGTAGACAGTGATCAGGAGTGGGATTTCTGGCTGATCTTCCCCCCTTCCTAATCCAAGGCAATGAGGCCAGTCACTGCACCATCAACTGGCACCCAGGGAAATCAGCCAACTCAGCACAGCTTGCCGATCCTGGTCTGTATGGATCAGTCGTGGGTTCATGTCCCACTCCAGAGACTTGAGCGCATAATTCAGGCTGACACGCTAGTGCAGTACCGAGGAAGTGCTGCACTGTTGGAGTGGCATCTCTTGGATGAGAGATTAAACCAAAGTCTTGTCTGCCTTCCTGGATGGGTGTAAAAGATCCCAAGGCACTCTTCAAAGCAGAGCAGGGGACGTTCTACTGGTTTCCTGGCCAAAATTTATCCTTAAACCATGTCACATTAGACAGTCAGAGCAGGAGCACAGGATACAGCAAGGATATCAGTCCCAGAGATACAGCCAGACTGGGAGCACTAGGATCACTTACATCTCCTCTGTGCACTATAAGCCTACTTTAAAAAGCCAATTTCAGAGAAGTAAGGTGGAAATATCAATATCCTAGGGGCTACCATTGACCAGAAACTGAACTGGAGTAGCTACAAGAGCAGATCAGAGGCTAGGAATCCTGAGGCGAGTAACTCACCTCCTGACTCTCCAAAGCCTGTCCACCATCTACAAGGCACAAGTCAGGAGTGTGATGGAATACTCTGCACTTGCCTGGATGGGTGCAGCTCCAACAACACTCAAGAAGCTCGACACCATCCAGCACAAAGCAGCCCGCTTGATTGGCACCCCATCTATAATTCACTCCCTTCACCACCGACGCACAGTGGCAGCAGTGTGTATCATCTACAAGATGCACTGCAGCAATGCACCAAGGCTCCTTAGACACCTTCCAAACCTGCAACCTCTACCAACTAGAAGGACAAGGGCAGCAAATACATGGGAACACCACCACCTGCAAGTTCCCTTCCAAGTCACACACCATCCTGACTTGGAACTATATCGCTGTTCCTTCACCGTCACCGGGTCAAAATCCTGGAACTCCCTTCCTAACAGCACTGTGGGTATACCTACCCCAAATGGACTGCAGCAGTTCAAGAAGGCAGCTCACCACCACCTTCTCAAGGACAATTAGGGATGGACAATAAATGTTGGCCTGGCCAGTGATGCCTACATCCCATGAATGAATTTAAAAAAATACACTGATAAAATATCCAGCATCTTACACAGCATCATCTGAGAATGAAAATTAATTTAAAAAGCAAAATACTGAGGGTGCTAGAAATCTGAAGTATAAACAGAAAATGCTGAAAAGATACAGCAGGTCAGGCAGCATCTGTGCAGAGAGAAACAGAGTTAACATTTCAGGACTGTGACCTTTTGTTAGAACAGGAAAAAAGTTAGAGATATATCAGTGCAGAAGCAGGGAAAGGGGGAGGAGAGGAAAGAATAAAAGGAAAGGTCTGTGATCGGGTGGAAGGCAGGAGATGAACTGGCAAAAGCGATGATGGTGCAAGATGAAAGGAAATGGGTCACGGGACAAGTAAAGAAACAAAAGATGGGTCCAGAGGAGTTGCAAACGGCAATAGCAGAATCATTATCGGCAATTGCTGTCCAAAAGGGTGGGAGCAGTAGTTATGATCTGAAATTGTTGAACTCGATGTCATGTCTGGAAAACTGTACAGTGATTAATTGAAGGATGAAGTGCTGTTTCCCTAGGTTCTATACAGCTTCATTGGAACAAAGTAGGAGACAGAGGACGGTGAGGTCAAAGTCGAAGCAAAGTGGAGAATTAAAATGACAGGCGACCGGAAGCTCGCAGACTGAGTGGAGGTGTTCAGCAAAGTGATCACCCAATCTGTGTTTGATCTCTCCAATGTAAAGGAGACCATATCATGAGCAGCAACTATAGTATACTAAAGTGAAAAAAAGTACCAAGAAAAATGCGGTTTCACCTGGAAGGAGCTTTTGGGGTCCTGGGAAGGGAGGAGGCGAAAGGGCAGGTTTTGCATATCCTGTGTTTGCATGGCAAGGTACCAGGGAAGGGGAGCAGGTCCCTCACTGCCCCGTGTTCACTCCCTCTGTCACTCACTGCCCCGTGTCCATTCCCTCTCTGTCACTCACTGCCCCATGTCCACTCCCTGTCTGTCACTCACTGCCCTGTGTTCACTCACAGCCCCGTGTCCACTCCCTCTCTGTCACTCACTGCCCCATGTCCACTCACTGCCCCGTGTCCACTCCCTCTCTGTCACACTGCCCTGTGTCCACTCACTGCCCTGTGTCCACTCCCTCTCTGTCACACTGCCCCGTGTCCACTCACTGCCCGTGTCCACTCCCTCTCTGTCACTCACTGCCCCATGTCCACTCCCTCTCTGTCACTCACTGCCCCGTGTTCACTTCCTCTCTGTCACTCACTGCCCCATGTCCACTCACTGCTCCATGTCCATTCCCTCTCTGTCACTCACTGCCCCATGTCCACTCCCTCTCTGTCACTCACTGTCCCGTGTCCACTCCCTCTCTGTCACTCACTGTCCCATGTCCACTCCCTCTCTGTCACTCACTGCCCCGTGTTCACTTCCTCTCTGTCACTCACTGCCCCGTGTCCATTTACCGCCTTGCACCGATCATCCTGAACCTTTTACACCATTCACTCGTTTCCAGCACCTGTTTCCTCCCTCCACCACTATTCACTATTTTTCCTGTAGAACACACTGTGGGGTAGATCATGGCATTTTTGGGGGGATTGTGTAAAATGAGCAATAGCATATCGGCAGCCCTTTTTATATCTCTTCCAGCTGATTTCAATGGAAATAATAATGGGGGGAGATGTTAAGTGAGCTGTCGCCTTGCTTTACACGATATGTATGTTTTCAGGTATTTAATAAATACACCAAACAGGAGGAAGCAGTGAGACAGACAATGGGCCTTGTGCTTTGCAATGAAATGCATTCAGTAGACAATGCCTTTCCCAACCACTTCCATCTGAACCCTGATCAGTGGCCAATGAGTGAGGGACATGGGTTAGGTGTGGCTGGACATGGCCTGTGCAAGATACAAACTTGAAATACCTAGAAGATTTATTTTCCTCCAGCTCCACGTAGTGAAATTAAACAAATTGTACAAGTAAACCCGAACAAACTTTTACCTCAACATTCTCTGCTGACTTGTTGAAATTTTTTTAAATATAAAAAAGTTTTAAGAATGTAGGAAAGCCTTGCCTGAAGCCATGTCAGTTTTGGATTAAATGCTTTTTTCACCAAGTTTGAGGAAAATGGAAGTTAGTTTCATTGGGTGTGAGCCTGTTTTAATTGGCTGTCTGCTGAGCTTTCAGTAAAGCCCATTCAAACGGCAAGAGCTTGAAGGAAAGGCATTCCCAGGAATGTGGAGTGGTTGCTTTAAGACCCAGTAATCATTGGTCATTGGTTTAGCAGCGGGGCCTGCAGGTAGTCATTACTGAGGCCTAGGTAGTAGGTCTAATCCAAAAGCGTAGTAAATGGCATTGTGGAGTTTTCCAAGGCCCCAGCTGGGTCTTTAGTTGGCTCCATCAGCAGGATTGCCCTCCCTCTAGGCCGGACAGAAAGCACCATGCTGGGCACTACAGTCCCTGCTCACTAGGGAGAGGAACAGAATCCTCCCCCAGGCTCTGTGACTCTCTATACTCCTCCTCCCTGTCTGACTGCTTCAAGGAGAAATGCAATCAGCTCAAGGGGCTGGGAAGAGAATCCTACAGTCTAAGGAAATGAGCTAAAGGATTTTAATCACTAGCAATGTGTGAAACACTTTTAGATATTGCATATGGTTTCTAGAGACAGATCATGGGAATACAGAGCCACAAAAGTTACAGGAAAAACAAAGAGGTTAAAATAAAGTCTTAAGTTATAGTCAGAATGCGTGTAGAGCTTGTTTTTAATTAAATATTTTCAGGGTGTTTTTCCTCTTATTCCTCCTAATCTTGGCACTCACAGGATGTTCTGAGCATGAGAGTAAGATTGATTACAAACCTACAGATAAGCGGAGAGCTCTGCTTTCTCTCAGATGCTGAGATGCAGGAAAACAGGTTATATTCTTTCACCAAAGATGGTGGGAAACTCACAGAGAGTAAGATTTGGCAGCCACCTCTCTCTTAGAAGCATTGGGTTCTCGTTCCAACAGTAAATGGTGTATGTCATCTTTGCTCTATATTCCCAGATTAAATGTGTGTTGTCTGAGAATTGCAGGCTCTGGAGTTGGTGCGTAAACTCCTGCATAGGTCGTAACTGTCTGTGTAGGCCGTAACCTTCGTATAGGCCATAACCTATGTAGACTTTAACTTCCTGCGTAACCTGTAACCCCTGCTGTAGGTTGTAAGTGACACAAGTCTTATGGACAGCCTCTGCGAGGAAATGAAAATCATATAATTCACTCGCCACACACTCGCAAGCCTCCTTGACAAGGTACATATTTAGCATTTCTCACTCGGGCTGCGGGACAGCGACTTCCGTGCAGATCTTTTGTGGGTGAACTATTTTACATGGGGATAAGGGTGTGGTTTTAGCAGATTAAATGCAGGGAGATGAGGCACTGACACTGCTCCCACACTATGCACTATGGAAGCTGTACGTGTAAAAGGACATCACTAGCTGAAGCCTGAAAGCAGACCTCACGTCTGCATCTCTTCCTAAGAGTCAATAGCAGAATCAGCAGCAGTCAGGGCTAGCTGGAGTTTACTTTCTCCCTTTTTTCCCCTAACTCAGTTTCCAGGGGAATGTATGCAGACCTCAGGCTTTGATCCTAGTAAGACAGAGCCTGACTAATTCTTTTCAATGTAAATCAGGGAAGTTGCCTTTAGCTGGAAAGCTGAAACTGGAACATAAATTGGAAATAAAGCTCATGGTCCAAACTCAGTCTAATAAATTTCAGTCTGTACATCACTTCACTACTTTACAAATGGGGCAGTTTCCTTATTGTAATGTGCCTCTTGGAATTGTTTTCCAGAAAACATATGTTGGGCTTTTGTGGTTTGTTCCTTTCCCCTCCCCCCTCTCCAATTAACAGTGGCTGGCCGTAGGAAGATAGAATGGTTAGTCAGGCCTTCTATTGACAAATGTGCTGATCAATATCTTATCAGTCAAAAGTGAAAATGGCTCAAAATGATACTTTATTATACAAGCATACTTCCTTCAGTTCTCTGACAACAACAACTTGCATTTACATAACGCCTTTAATGTACAAAATGCACTTCACAGCAACGTTGCCAAATAAAAGTTGACACCGAGCCACATAAGGAGATATTAGGGCAGATGATAGATAGATTTTAAGGAACATCTAAAGGAGGAAAGCAAGATAGAGAGGTGGAGAGGTTTAGGGAGGATTTCCGGAGCTCAGTGCCCAAGCAGCTGAAGGCACAGCCACTAATGGTGGAGCGATTAAAATCAGGGATGCGCAGGAGGCCAGAATTGGAGGAACGCCGATATCTTGGGGGGGGGAGGTGGGAGTGGGGGGGGGGGGTATACTTTTGTAGGGCTGGAGGAGATTACAGAGGTAGGGAAGTGTGAGGTCATGGACCCGTCATTTTCCTGGGAGTTTCAGCAATTTAAGAGTTAATCAGTATGGCCAGTGGTGCCATTAATGCCACATATGATGACATCACTTCTGTGAAACATTTTTCTGTGTTTGATGGAAAGGTGGTGATGCCGTGAGATACAATGGTTCACAGTGATGTCATCAGAACTAGCCCACAATCCACACTTCAACACAATTTGGATTTAATACTGGTGTCTAAATACAGGAAGAGGTGTTTATGGATGCAATATATACCACTCGCAATAGTGACCGTAAGTCAGTTCCTTCTGTACATGATCTTGTGTCCATATATAATGCTGAGGTAGCTATTTCCACTTTCCAACAACTTTTATTTATATAGCAGAAAAATGTCCCAAGGAGCTTCACAAAAGCTTAATCAGACAAAAGTCAACACAGAACAAAAGAAGGGGTTATGCGGAGAGATGATCCAAAGCTTAGTCAAAGAAGAGACTCTTAAAGGAGACAGCTTTCGGGAAAGATTCCAGAGTTTAGGGCCTAGACAGATGGCAGATGGCAGAACCACCAATGGTGATGAAGAGAGTGGAGGAGGCATAAGGTGCCGAAGTTGGAAGAATGCAGAGCTCTCGGAGGGTTATGGGGTGGGGAAGGTTACAGAGATAGGGAGGGGCAAAGCATGGTGGGATTTAAACACGAGGATGAGAATCTTAAATTGGAGGGATTGGGGAACCGAGAACCAATGTAGATCAAAAATAACAGGAGTGATCAATGAGTGGAACTTGGTGCAAGATAGGGTACGGGCAGCATTGTTTTGGATGAGCTGAAACTTACAGGGTGGAGGATGGGATACTGGCCAGGAGAGCACTGGCATACTCAAGTCTGGTGATGACAAAGAATACATGAGGGTTTTGGCAGGAGATGTACCGAAACAGGGTGGAAACAGGCAATGTTACAAAGTTGGTCTTTGTAATGGAGAGGATATGAGGTTGCTGCTCAGGAGTCAACCACATATTTGGCATTTCTGGGTCCAGCCCAGCTCAGGCCTAATTTCCTAAGGACAGATGTCAACAATGCATGCAGACTATTGATGCATGAATGCTGAGGACTCTTTTCCTCTCCCCTTCTGCTGCTGCCCCCAGCTGTTCCAACCTATTCTGCTCACTCCCTCCAACAACTATGATCCCAAAGAGATTACTAGAAAAAAAAAGACAGAGAAAGAGTGTGGGAAGAACAAAAATGAGGAGAAAGGAATAGAAACACAGAAAGATTGGGAATAAGGGAAATAAAGATTTTTTAAAAAAGACTGGCATCTTTCAAGACCTCAGGACATCCCTAAGCATTTTACAGCAATTAAGTACTTTTGAAGGGTAGTCCCCATTGTAATGTAGGAAAGATGAAGGGAGAATAACAGAAAAAGAGACAGTGAGATTCATAGAATCAGAGAGTAACAGGGTGTGTGAGCTTGCCAGAAACAAGGTGACAGAAACACAAAAAAAAGTAAAATGCAGATACACGGTAATCACACGGCAGATCTTCCAGGGCCCTCTAATCTCTAATTATGATCATGTGTACCAGCCACCTATAGGACAGACACAGGAGCAGGGAAGAGATTGAACCTGCCCCGTCCCTCAAATATTTAATTTTTAGACAGCAACACAGTCCCCAAACAATCATGAGGAAAACGGTGCAATCTGAGCCTTGGAGGTGTCTAAGTGCACCTAGGCCCACAAAGCCCTCAAAGCAACTGGAAATCTTCAATGAAACAAAGCAGCTCACAGTTGCACCTCCTGAACTACGCAAGAGCAATGCTACTGGAGATCAGCCAGTTTATATCTTACACCTGTAGTTATTATTATCTTGGTGGGGTATAGGATGTACCTTACCACAAATCGTCATGCATGCTCAATGTATATATTAATAGAGAGATGCAATGAGCACACATGGTCTGTGCATAATCCTCGATCATATGTAAATTCAGTGGTAGTGCCTGAGCCTTTGCTGGGTGCACCCCTACAGTAAAATGCCTGCGTTTGGTGGCTCAACATGCAGGGATGTTGTGAACCCATACTGGACCAGTCCAATCGCTGAATGGATTAGGGACGTGCCAACATGCTATAGAAACAACAATTTTCATTGCTATAGAAGAGGTTTTCAAACTTTTTCATGCTGTACCTTCCTTCAGAAATTCAAGTCCTTTGCATGTCCCCCACCCCCACCTTTCTAGGAAACAACACATTGCAGTCGACAATTTAATCAAAACCAGTAAATGTGAATCCGAAGTGGAATGATTAGCCCTACTTTTTCTTCCGCGAGGTCAACATCCTCAACTTTACACATTCTATTCATTCTTAATTATTGAACACCAAACGTCATGTTTACATCAGTTATATAGCATGCAGGCAGTAGAGGTTGCTGATATGGCATCAGTGCATTGGCCAATGATGCTTTGATATTATACGCTAACAATCTTGGTATTTAAGGTACAAAACCCATGTATCTTTTTCTTTTTTATTCATGGGATGTGGGCATCACTGGCAAGGCCAGCTTTTACTGCTCATCCCTAATTGACTTTGCGAAGGTGGTGAGCCGCCACTTTCTTGAACAGCTACAGTCAATGTGGTGTAGGTACACCCACAGTTCTGTTGGGTGGGAGGGGTGGTTCCAGGATTTTGAGCCAGTGGCAGTGAAGGAACGGTGATGGTGAGTAGCTTGGAGGGGAACTCTTGGTGTTGTTCCCATCCGTCTGCTGCCCTTGTCCTTCTAGGTTTTAGAGATCCCTGGTTTGGAAGGTGCTGTGGAAGGAGCCTTGGCGAGTTGCTGCAGTGCATCATGTAGATGGTGCAAACTGCTGCCACTGTGCTCCAGAGGTGGAGGGAGTGAATGTTGAAGGTGGTAAATGGGGTGTTGCTTTGTCCTGGATCCTCTTTTGTGCCCCGCCAAGTTTGAAAATCTATGCGAGAGAAAGAAGCCCCACGGTGCGTCCCAGAGGAAGGAGACACGAAGGCCCCAGCCAAAGAAGGAGAAATTTTAAAAAGCCGCACCTCTGCAATGCTTCCTATGAATTATTAATTTTAAAATGAGGCGCAACTTCCCCTGGGGAGCCTGAGAGATGGCGGCCGATGTGGCAGCGGGCAGTACAAGCAGGTTCCCAAGCCTGTCAGACATTTGTTGCTGGTTGTCAAGTGCTAAATGACAGGTCAGAGGTCAGCCACAGTGACCCCCCCCCCCCTCCCCCGGGAAGGGACACAGCAGGCCCTGGAGGAGAGAGGGGGGAAAAAGAAGAACATTAATCCTTGTTTATATGAAAAATCAACACGACGGATAAAATGAATTGAAAAAGATGCTACAAATCAGAGTTGTCATTGAAGATGGGAGAAGAAGGGCTGAGAATGATGATTGGCTTGTAGTTCTTTGTTTTGTTCGTGGTGTTTCCCCCTCGTGTTCTCGGTCGAGTTGGTCGGGTCTCGGGGGCGGGGCGGCGGTTGGGCTCGCGCGGCTGTGGGCGGTGCGCGCAGCCAGAGGCGGCGCAGACTGGGAGCGCGAGCATTGGTGGTGCCTCCCCTTTACCGGCCCGGGTCCGGCCCCCTCACCGCCAGCTCCATGGGAACGGCCGCACGGCGCTTGCCTTGTTGAGGAGGAGGGAGGTCGATCGGCAGCCGCCGACCACTCTGGTGATTCCATGGAGCGGGCGGCCCGCAGTTGGTGTCTCCGGGATGTCCAGTTACGCGGCGGATGGTGTGGGCAGCAGCTGTGGTGAGAGGTAAGGGAGGGTTCGGGGAGGGGGGAGCGCCTCCTCTCGCTCATCCTCGCCTGGCTTCAGATCCAGCTCCTAGGCCACAACTCGGGAAGGAGCTCAACATTTAATCAAAATATATATTTTCTTCACCCGACCGCCCCCCCCCCCCCCCCGTCACCGTTGTCCGGGGCTTTTTAATAAATGTACTCCTCCTCCACCACTTCTGGAACTCTGTTCCACATTCAATGGAGTCCGGGCTTTTTTTTTGGAATTCATCTACTCGGGAGGCTCTGGCTGACGAACAACAAAGCCAGCTCCGAACTCCAGAGGGAGAGGAGGGATGACTGGCAAGCGTACAAGACTGTAGAACTTAAACCACAGAGCAGGCTGTTTCAGACTGGAGTGTTTTACAGTATGTGTGTGTGTGTGAGAGCAACACAGAAAGACAAGGGGAGGGACAGAAAGGGATCGAGGTGGAGAAAAGGAGATGCATATAAACGGGGAAGATAGTAACAGAAAAGCAGGGAGACAAAGGGATTGAGAAATAGGAAAACTGAAAGGGATAAACACGAACAGGAGAGAGATGTGATGAGCGACAGAAAGGGAAATTAAAAAGGAGAGAGATACAAGCAGGCAGAACACTCGGATGGAAATGACACATGGAACCAGGCAAATGTGATATTGGGGATAGGAAGGGAGGGAGGCAGAGGGTTAGAGATATAAAAGACAAAGGGGAGTGTGACAGTGTGAAACAGAGAGGGACAGAGCAAGGCAGAGCTGGAGAAGGTGGTGCTAAGGACGCTGAGACTGACATGGAGGAGACAAAGAGAAAGAAGAGACAGAATGACAGAAAGAGAGATAGGGAAAAAGTGTGAGCAAGTAAAAAGATAGACAAAGGCAGAGAACTGAGGAATCGATCAGGAGTCCTGGTCAGGGTATATGGGTACTGTTGACAGAAGTTAGCTGGATGGCATGCCAAGCCTTGTCAGCAGCCTGTGGGAGTAGGAGGTGCAACCCAAGCTCTGAGCATTTGAGGAATGGTTAGAAGGAGTCATCATGGGATTAGGTTACAGTCTGATAAAAGCACTCAATCTTTAGCCTCTCTAATAAAAAGCTTTCAGGAGCAGAGTCCCAGTTCTGCAGCCGGGGCTGAGCAGAAGCTGTGGATGCTTTTCTTCTGTTATGTTTGTGTTGAGGGACAACTAAACAATCGTATTTTTTTTCCATCCTAGTGTTCTTGCAGCAGTGCTTTACTGGAGCAGGGAGAATGCTAGGATTGTTTTTAGAAAGCTGTTTAGTCAGTGTCTTCATTAATCCCAGGAAATTTTTTTTTTATTTATCTGAAATTTGCAGGTGCAAAATTTCTCATTTTTTGAAATGGGATGTTAAGTGCCTTGTTCCTTTTTTGTGCATCTGTTTCTCCTTTGGCCCCTGTGGTTAGGATAGCATACATCGTCTCCTGCAAAATGCCCCAGCCTGGTAATGCCATGCACAGCAGCTTGCCTGCAGGTGAATGTATTAGTATTTTGCACAGATTTAGACTGTGATGCTTGAACTTGGTTTTAATACACCTTCTTACTCTCAAAAAAAGCTCCCGGTGTTTTTAAGTCAGATATGGGACTCATAATGCTCAGTACAAAGTCAGATATGGGACTCTGTACTGAGCATTATGATTACCCTAAAGTTGATCATTTTGACAGATGTAAAAGTTTGGAAAAATTGCTTATTTTGTATTTCACCAAATACCTGGTATCATTTTGTTAATGACATTGTTATTCTGGTTATGGAGATGCGGATAAATGTCTTTGTTATTTTTGTTTAAGACATCAAGTTTTTTTTGTTTGTAAGTTTTATCAAAAACCTCCCAGACTGATTCTTTGAGACTCTGGCAAATATCGCGCTCTCCCACAGACAGGCTTAATACTGTTTTGTGCACACTGTTCCTTTGCCTCCTTTCAAATGTATGCATATTTTTCGTCTTCTCTTACATGAGATGACTTTTCAAATATTGAGTAACATTAAAGAGTATTTGAGAAGTCCACAAGGCCTTACAGTGAAAGGGAAGGTGGAAATAGAGTCTGTTCCTTAAAGGAGCAGTTTTTGGCACGCTCAGTTTCTGGACTGGTTACTTTGGCAGCTCTGGCAGTCAAACTTTTGTTACCTTTTTTGTATTCATTAAAACAAAAGGTAGTTTTGTCACTTGAATTTGAGCAAAGTGCGACAATCGGTTGTCTGACATGTTCGTGCAAGGGGTGATTCTGAAATCCAGCATTTCCAGTGGGAAGTGGTTTTGGTGGAAATTACAGAATTGCTTGTTGCAGAATCACTCCTATTGTGCCAACATGAATTGTGGAATAAAGATTCTATTCTGCCAAATGCGGGCTGTGCCTGGAAGGAGCATTTTGAATTGTATGAGACCAGGCTGAAGTAGTAGTGGAAACAATTTGAGATCTTTCTTTTCTTTTGGGCCTCCTTATCTCGAGAGACAATGGATACGCGCCTGGAGGTGGTCAGTGGTTTGTGAAGCAGCGCCTGGAGTGGCTATAAAGGCCAATTCTAGAGTGACAGTCTCTTCCACAGGTGCTGCATTTGTTTGTCGGGGCTGTTGCACAGTTGGCTCTCCCCTTGCGCCTCTGTCTTTTTTCCTGCCAACTACTAAGTCTCTTCGACTCACCACATTTTAGCCCTATCTTTATGGATGCCCGCCAGCTCTGGCGAACGCTGGCAGCTGTGAATACACCATTAAAATGTGGTAGCTCTAGGTGTGTTATTTCCTCTGAAGTGCCACTGCATTAGCAACACAAAGGAAGCAAAATCAGTTCAAAGGGTTGACATTGTCACATTAGCTTCCTGAGAAATTAATGTGATAAGGAGGTGAGATTGATCCTTTAGAGGAACAACTGTTCTGCTCAATGGTGCCCTGTGTTTCTTCTGTTAGGCCCCACTCAGTCACAGTATCCATATCCCAGATGAGTACATAGGTGTCAGATTGAGTTTGATATACTGCTTGAGCCAAACTGGACAAGAGATGTTTGATTGGGTAGTTACAGGGCCTGTAGGTTTATGAGGCCTTTAGTTACCTACAGTGGGGCATTCCCGCCGCCCATCCCACCAGCCTCCACTTCTGTGCCAGGCTATTCATGTTAGATTATCATGTGCAATGCGATAAGTGGGGTAATGTGTTTAGCCAGAAGAGGACAGGTATTCACAGCTGCCACTGCCCAAGCTGGCATAGCTCTGAGACAACGCACCTGGCTAGTGTAGGGAAGCTGTGAAAAGGCAGTGCTACTGGAATTTTTAAAACAAAAACATGTAAAATTTTAGTGGGGGGGGGGGAGAATCTATTAAAAAGTATATATCTTTTTGTTTTGAACATATTAGTGTTGGTGCACATCCTCAGCTGCCATTCACCAGCCAGGCCTGTCTAGGATCTGTGCATTTTCACACATTGGTGGATGTACATTACATCAAACTGATACATTTCATCACCAACTTTGAAATTCTTTTGATGAACATTTGTTGACAGTTATGGAGGTAAGGAAGTGTGCGGCTGGGAGAAAGGAGTCTCGTCAGTTGAACTAAGAGGAGATTGGAAGCAAAAGTTACATAGGGAGAGATGAGGGTTGGGGTGGGAAGGTTAGTTGATGACTGACAGCTGGGACTGTATGGGGCTAAATTCAGCAGCTCCTGATGTGTGGATTTTGTGCAACTGGCAGCACCAATGTAAGTATTCCAGGTTTACTACGACTGGTGGAAGGGAAGCCTTGTTTTGTACTGGACTTTTAGGAATCTGATAGTGGTGTTTATGTTACTAGGCAAGTAATCCAGAGAACGGCAGTTCAAATTCCACTATGACAGTTTGAGAATTTGAATTTAGGTTAAAATAAAATTTTGAAAAAAGAAATTGGGTTCAATAAAAGTGGCCATGAAACTGTTGGATTGTCACTAAAAGCCCAACTGGTTCACTAACATTCTTCAGGGAAAAAAATGTGCCGTCAAGTTTAATCCCACGCCAGAATAGTTGGTTCTTAGCCCTCTAAATTGACCTAGCGAGTTATTCATTTGTATTAAACTTTTACAGAATAGCCACACTGATGGGTAATAAGTGCTTGCCTTTCCAGAAACCACCCATATCCTAAGAACAAATAAAATTTACCTGGTAGCTGGCCTTGGAAATCCAGCAGGTTCACTTTGAGTTTCCCATTAGCTGTGTGAGCACTGCATGTTGGGAGCTGGCAACACTCATATAGCACTTAGCCCAATGTAAAAACAGATAGGATTTCAAAGTATTAAAGTTACAAATCTTCCCTGGAAGATAGGTCTGATCTTAGAGTAAAATAGTAGGTCTCCTGTGCCAGTTTAAGGAGTCACGTGGAACATTCTAGAATTCACAGCTTTCCCAAAGGAAGTCAAAAATTATGTAATGTTTCTTTTCATGAAGGGATTAGTTGAAGGAGATAATTTTTAAACTCCCACAATTAAAACAGAGAAATTGCTTTATTGAGGATATCTCTCAGTCACTGTGCGATGGAAGTTTCTTAACAAGAGCATCACTGTGGGAGCAACTTCTTTTAAATTTATTTTTAGTATCAATTTAATAAATCTGTTTTTGACCTGACCAAGTTGAGGAATGATAGTGCTGGAAAATGAAACACTTGCCTCTTGGGCATACAGTGTCACCATCAAGTATTCCTTTTACTGCACCAGCATGACACTTACAATTTCCCATATAGTCATTCTTGTGCCCTGTCTAATATCACATTAGGGGCATTCTATACTAGGTGTCTGCCCTGAATCACTTCATTTAGGACTCTTGCAGCTGACACAGATAAATGAGACTTTCAGTTCATCAGTCTGGGTCAGATTCATACCCAGCTTTCTAATGAAAGTGCAGAGTGCTATCCCACTGCACCCAGTTTCAAGCCCAACCTGGGGAATTCTTTATTTATAAGATACTTATTTTGGAGTGGAGGCTGAAAATTCTCTCATTTTGGGGTCTTTTGGCTCAGGAGATGCTAGACTTTAATTCTATCATTTGCAATGTTTTCTATCGTTTAACAATCACTGTTCACTTCAAACTTATCACTCAGAAAGTTTAGTTCTTATCTCTTCCCCATCCCCACTCTCCCATTCAGATGCGGATGCACACACACCACCACCCTTTCTCCTGGAAAATGGTGTTATCGGAGCTGCATGATTTAAGTGGAGTCCTGCCCATGTCCATGATTCCTCAATGGTTGTTTCTGATTTTGACCAATGTATCAGATGGCACTTCCGGTACCTTTTGGTTAGAAGGGGACATTAGGAGCCCTAGGTGCAGGTTAGGTGCCTCTTGGATAGGAAATTATGCCTGGCATGGCAGGTACAACTAGAATGCCAGTGCCATATTGAGATTCTCTGCTGAAGGTGCATGAGAAGCTTGGCATGTCTTGTGCATTAGTTTTGTCTTTATCTCTGTGGGGATAATCTAATCTCTCTACCTCCCTCCTTCTGAAGGCCTGGTAATGCTCTGTGTGAGTAATCTCCGGAACAGAGCCATGTACTATGATCCTGTTGCAGAGCTTGTTGCTACTGAGATTATTTGTGCTGTTTGTTTGCACTGGATGTTATGTGTTTGCATTTAGGCTAGGGTAATGGAGCCTCTAATCTCAAATGTGGGAATGCAAAGTGTCAAAGTGTGGAAAACAATCAGTGAAGAGGTAGTACAATCACACACAAACGTGCTGCAGGTCCATTTTGGAGTTTTTGTTGTGAGGGAGCAGCTGTTTTGGGTAGGAGACAAATAAATTACAGTGAGTGGACTCATCGGGCAGCAATCAAGTTGTTGTGGGATGGGGTGGAGGTGGAGTTGCCAACTGGTAGGGTGTACCTCCCTGTTATGGTGATTCTTCCCATCTGCTTTGGAGACTGCACACTTTCAATTTCACCAGACACACTGGGATCTCTGAATTCTGCCAAGCCAAGTTTCCCTTTAGGCTTATAGGCTCCTCCATTTGGAATGTTAAACTGTTGGGTGTGTGATCAAGGAACGTACTAGAGCTTGGGAAGAGGGACTGCCCAGGATCTCTCAGTTGTATTGATAGCTGTATCACAATCGTAGAGAGAAATGAGTGAGGCACGCACAATCGGCTTTGCACTATACTCGTGGTCTGGAGAAGATGGGGCAGATCTTGTTTCTGGGCATATTGAACTGCTTGGTTGCAGTAAATGCAGGAAAATCTGATGGTGATCTGATCTAACAGGCAGCCTGACTTTTCTTCATTTCAGTTAATGGTTGGAGAATTTGAAGGGCTCCATTGTGTCCATGCCTACTAGTTGATTGAGCCTACCTAAAGTAATGTTGTATGTCGCCAACAGACAGAAGAGATCTTATTTTCAATACACTGAGCTGGATTTGAACCCAGATCCAAGTGGCAAAAGTCTATACCAGTGGAACAATCCACTGCTCCAATTTCTGCATGTGATACTGGCTGGACCTTCGTGCAGCACTAACTAAAATAAGTGGGAACTGCAAGGGGTAACTGCTTGGAGTAGGTGACCATGTATGACTGAAATAGTTTGGGGACTTGGGGTTATTCACAATGTGTTAAGTTGCAATGGGATTGGTTATATACACAGTCTGAGTCGCTTCATTTCCTAATTGGGGAGCTGAATTCCAGAGGTGAAGTGAGAGTGACTGCCCTTGACGTCAAGGCAGCATTTGACCGAGTATGGCATCAAAGAGGCCTAGCAAAACTGGGATCAGTGGGACTTGGGGAAAACTCTCCGCTGGTTGGAGTCATACCTAGCATAATGGAAGATAGCTGTGGTTGTTGGAGGTCAATCATCTCAATCCCAGGACATCACTGCCTGAGTTCCTCAGGGTAGTGTCCTAGGCCCAACCATCTTCAACTGCTGCATCACTGACCTTCCCTCCATCATAAGGTCAGAAGTGGGGATGTTCGCTGATGATTGCACAATGTTCACCATTCGCGACCGTTCAGATACTGTGTCCAGATGCAGCAAGACCTGGACAATATCCAGGCTTGGGCTGATATGTGGCAAGTAACATTCATGCCACACTAGTGCCAGGCAATGACTGTCTCCAACAAGAGAGAATCCAACAATCTCCTCTGGATGTTCAATGGCATTACCATCGCTGAATCCCCAGTATCAATATCCTGGAGGTTACTATTGACCAGAAACTGAACTGGACCAGTCACATAAATGCTGTGGTTACAAGAGCAGGTCAGAGGCTAGGAATTCTACGGAGAGTAACTTGCCTCCTGTCGTCCCAATGCTTGTCCACCATCTGCAAGGCATAAGTCAGGAGTGTGATGGAATACTGTCCTCTTGCCTGGATGGGTGCAGTTCCAACAACAAGCTCCAGAAGCTCGGCACCATCCAGGACAAAGCAGTTGCTTGATTGGCACCACCTTCAACATTCACTCCCTTCACCAATGACGCATAGTGGCAGCAGTGTGCACCATCTACAAGATTCACTGCAGCTACTTATCAAGGCTGCTTTGACAGTACCTTTCAAACCCACGACCTCGAACACCTAGAAGGACAAGGGCAGCGGATGCATGGGAACGTCACCACCTGCAAGTTCCCCTCCAAGCCAAACATCATCGTGTCCTGGAACTATTATCGCTGTTCCTTCACTGTTGTTGGGTCAAAATCCTGGAACTGTCTTCCTAACAGCACTGTGGGTGTACCTATATCCCTAGAGCTGCAGCAGTTCAAGAAGGTGGCTCAACACCACCTTTTCAAGGGAAATTAGGGATGGGCAATAAATGCTGGCCTAGCCAGTGCCGCCCACATCCCACAAACAAAAAAACGTAGCAATTCTCAGAGCCTCACCTTTTATAAAGGGCAAAGTTTACCTCAAGAATTATTTTCAAAGTCCAGAACAATCACTTTTCCCAGGATCAGAGGTGGGAAAAGCAATTTAACAAGGTGCTGGCTGTAACAGCCACTATTTTGAAAACATTCACTCATCAATTAAGCCCTTTCCTGCATTAGGAACTTGGTTTGATTCACTGAATGACTGGAACAAGAGGTGTTCCCTCATTCTAGGGTCCACCTGATTATAGGCCCACTTGCTGCATACTGGGACAAAGTCTGGAACAAAATTGGTACTGGCTGGTTAAGTTCAGTCATGCAAGTCTACACAACACAAGCACCTCAAGTTTGACACAAATTGATACTGATTTGATTGCTTTTCATTGAGAGTCCCGAGGAACAGCAGTAGCCTATGCAAATATCTCAGTGCATTATGGGATGCCCGTAGTTATGGCAGTGTTGTTAATGTATCTATGTCATGGAGTTATTTACGTATAGAAGGAGGCAATGCGGCCCATTGAGTCCATG
Source organism: Heterodontus francisci (assembly GCF_036365525.1). Classification (NCBI taxonomy): domain Eukaryota; kingdom Metazoa; phylum Chordata; class Chondrichthyes; order Heterodontiformes; family Heterodontidae; genus Heterodontus; species Heterodontus francisci. The sequence continues at coordinate 49,706,830 of NC_090392.1, forward strand.
CCAGCTCTCCATGGAGCAATCCAGACAGTTCCGCTTCCCTGCTCAATCCCTGGAGCCCTGCACGTTTATTTCTTTCAAGTGCTCTTCCAATTTCCTTTCGAAATCATTAATTCTGTCCACTTCCACCATCTTTGTGGGCAGCGATTTCAACGTCATTACCTCTCGCTGCATAAAAAAAAGTTCTTCCTCCCATTCCCCCTGCTTCTCTTGGCCAAAATTGTAAATCCTCCTAGTCCTTGTACCATCAGTTAATGGGAGCAAATTTTCTTTGTCTAACTAATAGGACTTGGGAACAAGAGTAGGCCATTTGGCCCTTCAAGCATGCTCCACCATTCGATAAGGGTTATAGGGGGCAGACAGGAAAGTGGAGTTGAGGCCACAACCAGATGAGTCATGACCTGAATGTGGCCTCAACTCCACTTTCCTGTCTGCCCCCCATAACCTTTGACTCCTTTGTCTAACAAAAATCTATCTAACTCAACCTTGAATAAATTCAAGGCTGCTTTTTCTGACAACGCAACTACTAGGTGACGCAGCACTAGCACATGCACAAACGCAGCCTGTTCCACTGAAACATCACTGTCTGCGATGTTCAGGCAGCTGCCAGGACTAAAGATGGCGTTGCTCAATTTATCACAGCAAAACAACTTCAGCCCATGGCAGCACACAATGGACATGTTTGATCCTCGGAGAACATTATGGGGCGGCACAGTGGCGCAGTGGTTAGCACTGCAGCCTCACAGCTCCAGGGACCCGGGTTCGATTCTGGGTACTGCCTGTGTGGAGTTTGCAAGTTCTCCCTGTGTCTGCGTGGGTTTTCTCCGGGTGCTCCGGTTTCCTCCCACAAGCCAAAAGACTTGCAGGTTAATAGGTAAATTGGCCATTATAAATTGTCACTAGTATAGGTAGGTGGTAGGGAAATATAGGGACAGGTGGGGATGTTTGGTAAGAATATGGGATTAGTGTAGGATTAGTATAAATGGGTGGTTGATAGTCGGCACAGACTCGGTGGGCCGAAGGGCCTGTTTCAGTGCTGTATCTCTAATCTAATCTAATCTAATCATTGCGCTGTTTAAAGTCTCATCAGAAGGACAGCAACTCTGACAGTGCTGTACACCCTCCGTAATTCTGTGAGGTTTCAGTGCCATCCTGCTCTCCAGCCGCTCACTTACACACCCCCACCCCTCTCAATCCCTCCAGCGCGCTTCCCTCCTCTCAGCCAATTGCTCCTACATTGCCCCGTCACCCCTCATGGCTCACTTTGCTTCTTTGGGCAGCGCAAGTGGCTGAGAGGAGGGAAGTGGCCCACGGCCTAGAGCTACGCCTGGAGGGATGGGGGGTGGGGGGGGGGGAAGCAGGGAGCGAGCGGCTGTAAGGTGGGGGGAGGGGGGGCAAAGCAAGGAACGGGGATCAAGGAGAAGCGCGGCCTGGAGCGAGAGCATTTTCCTGCGCATGCGCCAATTAACATTTTCCTGCGCATGCGCCAGTTAGTCCTGGCAAGGCAAGCTGTAGGCTGCGCGTGTGCAGCAGCTCAGAGCGTAGGTGACCGCTTGCGCATATGCGCAGCCTGGAGTGCTCTGATGACGTCAGTGGACTGCTGTGTTATTAGGAGTCACTATGTAAATTCAATGACTCAGCCTCCACTGCTTTCTGGGGAAGAGAATTCCACAGACTAATGACCCTTTGAGGGAAAGAAAAATTCTCTTCATTACTGTCTTAAAAGGGAGACCTCTTATCTTTAAACTGTGTCCCCTAGTTCTAGTCTCCCCCACATCCCTGGTATCCACTCTATCAAGTCCCCTCAGGATCTTTTATGTTTCAATAAGATCACCTCTCATTTCTAAATTCCAATGGGTATAGGCCCAACCTGTTCAACCTTTCTTCATAAAATAAGCCCTTCATCCCTGGAATTAGTCCTGTGAACCTTCTTTGAACTGCTTCTAATGCAATTATATCCTTTTTCAAATAAGGAGATCAAAACTGTACACAGTACTCCAGATGTGGTCTCACTGAGATCCTTTACAGCTGCAGTAAAACTTCTCTACTTTTATACTTGAATCCCCTTGCAATAAATGCCTACATTCCATTTGCCTCCCTAATCACTTGCTGTACCTGCATACTAACCTTTTGTGATTCATGTACCAGAACACCGAGATCCCTCTGTACCACCAAGTTTTGCAATCTCTCTCCATTTAAATAGTATACAGCTTTTCTATTCTTCATGCCAAAGTGGATAAGTTTACACTTCCCCACATTATACTCCATCTGCCAAATTTTTGTCATAATCGTGTGCACCTCTATCAAATCTCTCCTCAATTTCCTTTGCTCCTGGAAGAACAATCTCAGCTTTTCTAACCTAATATTACCAACTCAGCGTGCCCTATCCTGTGATAGTAGCACCTAGCATATAAACCGTCATAGAGCAAACTAAAATCCCCCATCCCTGGCCTAATCCTAAGTAAAATTTTCTGATTCCATGGCCTTTCTGTCATTAGGCTTGCCAACCCTCTAGGATTGTCCTGGCCTTTCCAGGAATTAGAAATGAATCTCCGAGCACTGCTTCTAGCACCCTTGAAATAACTCATAGGGGCAGCAAAAGGTTGTGTTTTTTTCCATTTTCTTTGATTTATTATTTATGAAAATATTGGAGATGGTGAGGGGGAAAAAGGCTGTTTGGGTGAGGAGGTGGGAGGTCTTGTACTGAAACCTCTAGGAATATGTCCAACCAGAGTTGCCAACCCTCTATGGCAGTTTATATGCTAGGTGCTGCTATCACAGGGTAGGGCACACTGAGTTGGTAATATTAAAACCGCATTTCAATAGTCTGGTATTACCAGTGGCTGTAAAAGCAATGCAAATAATGCAAGCACCCAACCTGAATTGTTAATATACATTGTTGGTAGTATGCCACTCGGGAAGCTGGCAGCAGTGAAGCATCCCAGCTCTGGGAAGCTGGGAGCAGCAATGTCCTCAGTGAGAAACAGAGGGGAAAGGCAGGACCAGTGGAGGACAATACAAACTTCACTTCTTACACCACCAGCCACCCCCACCCACCCCATGTCACCCCGATCAAACCTCCCGTCAGAGCCCAGAACAGTTTTCTGATCCCAACAACAGTGCAACAGTTTGTGGACACTTTGGGTATGCAGGACCATACCCAAGGGCTGGGACTAGCACAGACAGCTGGAGTGGGAGCAACATACAGTTTTAAAAGATTGCCTCCATTAACATACATAGCTTTAACTCCACAACACGATGTACTTCGACCTTGGGATACCTTGCCAAGGTCAAAGCCAATCTGCTGTTTCTGCAGGTGTGTGGAATACCGCAGCTCAGCACCTACAGGCAATGATTGCGATGGTGGTCCCACGGGCCATCAATCTGGTCAGGGGGAAATGATTCCTGTTCCTCTGGCCTAGGTATTCTGCAGGGAGGCACCTTTACCATCTCTGAAGTTGAGGAGGTGGTGGGCGGTCACCTCCTCGTAGCAGATGTAATATACAAAAATGCTCCGCTCCGGTTTATCAAAGTATGTTCCTGTTCAAAACGGCGAGCTGCTGACCGTCCTCCAGCAACTCCCATTGCTGCTAACAACCTCTAGGCCAGTCATTCCAGGCAGTGACTTCAACTGCATCTTCGATGCGGGTGGACAATCCAGCAGGGTCGACAGCCAAATGGACACAGCATCCAGACTCCTCATGGAAACGGTAAAAGACGCCAAACTGCACAATGTCTTCAGCAACCTTGCAGATGGAGGGCAGTATAGATGCACCTGGTTGAGACCAGACGGGTCCGTCCATTCCAGGATTGACTTCTTGTTTGTGTTCCGAGCATTCAGGGTCAGATCCACCAACGCCAAGCTGGTGTTCTTTGACCACTGCCTCCTAATGGCTGACTGTCACTTACAGGATGACCAGAGGGCTGGCAGGGAGACATGGAAGCTGAATGTTACACTGCTAACCCCAGAGAACATTGAGGAACTAAAAAGTGATTACAAAAGTTGCAAACCATGAAACCTCTCTTTGAGTCCCTGACACATTAGTGGGAAGTGATCAAGGTGAGCGTCGAGAGGTTCTTCATCCTCAAAGGTGTTCAGAAGGAGAGAGCGACAGAGGGAATGTCCCGACTCCAGAAAAGCATGAAGAATCTGCTCCTTTTGCATTCGATGGGGGGTCAAGATTAAGAAGGAATTCCAAGAGGTGAGGAGCCAGCAGGCCTCACTCTTTGCCACGGAGGCCTCAGAGATCATCTTCCAGTCCATTCTGTGGAGCAGGTGAAACGTGCTCGCATTTCTTCCAAAAGGTACACAGAGCTCTGTGATCAGCAGCCCGAAAGAAGAGGACAGCTCGGTAACATCTTTGCAGCCTGACATACTAAGGATCTGCAAATCCTTTTATGGTGGGCTGTTCGATGTGAAGCCCACAGACAGCATGGCCTCCCACTCCTTCCTGTCCTCTATCACAGAGGTCTTGGGTTGCAGGAGAGTCTGGACAAACAGCTAACTCTGGACGAGCTGACAAAGGCCTTCAGGTCCTTCAAGACGAGTAGAACTCGGAAGCAACAGCTTACGTGTCGAGTTGTATTCAACTCTGTGGGACTGGATCACTCCAGACCTGCTGGAAGTGTACAAGAGTATGCTTCTGGCGGGCAGCATGCCAGAATCCATGAGGAAAGGCATCAGCACCCTCATCTACAAGCGGAAGGGGAAGAGGGAAGAAATCTGAAATTTGCAGCCCATTTCACTGCTTAGCATGGATTACAAAATTCTGTCCAAGGTGATCACCAATCGGGTCAAGTCTGCTTTGGAGTTGGTGATTCACCCCGATAGGACCTGACTGTACCAGGCAGGAACATCTCTTGTAGCTTTGTGCTACTCAGGGATACGATCGCCTTTGTGTGGGACAGTGGGTTGGACACCTGCCTCATCAGCTTGGACCAGGAGAAGGACAGAATATCACTCACCTACATGATGGATGTGCTCTCCAGAATGGAGTTTGGGAAGAGAATCCGCAGTTGGATCCAACTGCTGTACACAAACATCAGTAGCGCAGTGTCAATCAATGGATGGGAATCGGAAAGTTTTCCGATCAAATCTGGAGTCAGGCAGGGCTGTCCTCTCTCATCTGTCTTGTTCGTTTTCTGTATCGAACGTATTGCTGAGTCCATCAGGAAGGATGCAGGCATAAGAGGCATGACAATCTCATGCAGCAGAGGCACTTGCGTCAAAGCCTCCCTGTGCATGGACAATGTCGTCGCCTTCTGCTCTGATCCACTGTCAGTTCGCAGACTGAGCATCTGCGTCCAGTTCGAACTAGTCCCGGGAGCCAAAGTAAATTGTGGCAAGTGTGAGGCCATGTTCTTTGGGAACTGGGCTGACTGATCCTTTGTCCCCTTCATCGTCCAGTCAGACTACCTGAAGGTGCTGGGGGTATGGTTTGGAGAGGCCAGGACGTGTTCCAAAAACTGTAAGGAACGTATAGCTATGATGAAACAGAAACTAGTTATGTGGAAGCGACACTCACTCGCCATTGCGGGTAAGAACCTGGTCATCAGGTGCGAGGTGCTCTCAGTGTTGCTGTACGTGGCACAAGACTGGCCCGTACCCCACTCCCATGCCATGGCGGTCACCCGAGCCATCTTCCACTTTATCTGGAGATCAAAAATGGACCATGTCCATGGGGACACGATGTTCAAACCTCTAGATAAAGGGGGAAAAAATGTGCCCAATGTTGCTCTCCTCCTGATGGCCACCTTTGTGTGTGGCTGCATCAAGTTGTGCATAGATCCCTGGTGCGCAAACACTAAGTGTCACTGCATGCTGAGGTTCGATCTGTCCCCAGTGTTACAAAGAATGGGTCCGGTCACATTGCTGCAGAACGCTCCATTCCGTGTGACTGTGCCATACACCTGTCCCTTGCGGAAAAGTTTGTACAGAAAAACGCCCTTGACCATATGTCCATCAGGCAGTCATCCGTTTACAACGTCCTCAAGACCCTCCAGGAAAAAAAGATGGAGGATCCTTTTGGATAGTTCCGCAAACCGACTGTCAAACTCGTTTGGCAGAATGCCTCATTGCTAGAACTTTCAAAAAAGCACCAAGTCACAAGGCTGAATAGGGAAAGGCCACTGTGTAAGGTCTTCCTGCTGTAGTATACAGAGAGGCTGGAACCCTTGTAAAAACCCCTCGGGATGTAGGCGTCAGGGAATGTTTTTTGGCTGGTGCTGAGATAGGTACTCGCTGTCAGATCCTTCCTGCATGCCTGGAGTATCACCGCCTCCACGCACTGCCCTCGAAGCGGCTGCAGTGGGGACGAGACCCATCGCCCACCTCCTTCTGGACTGTGCCTTTGCAAAGAAAGTCTGGAAAGGGATGCATTGGTATTTGCCAAGGTTCAGCCCGAGCAGCTCCATAACACAGGACTCAGTGCTCTATGGGCTGTTTCCAGGGACACGCACCGTGGACACAGATGGTGTAATTGTTTGAGTTTGGACTGCCAGTGGGAAGCATCGTTCACTGGTCATGCTTATTGCACTGTCAACGATTCTGTCTCTTAATATATTTTTTATATAATATATGTAAAATATAAGCCCACAAGCACTCGTAGCTTGGAGTAGAAAAATTAGGTGAAATATAGACATTTCACATGCCAGCTAGCCACTTCTGCTAACAACCCGCATCCTACCACACAGAAACTCGAGCTGTTCTGCCATCTGGCTCTGCTGCTTTTTCCCAGTCATTCACAAAGGCTATCTGTTCAGGGTCTAACCAAGTAGCATAGTCCCAATCCTTGGCCTGTGGTCAGTTAACTGGTTTTGGTTGAGTCTTGCAGTAGGGGAAACTATGGTTGGCTTGAGTAGTTTTTTGGTTAGGAAGGGGTTATCTGATTGAGGTTCCCCTTCCTGATCACTATCCAAGGCCCTTCCTGGAAGTGCACATTTGCGGCCATCAGGCTAGGATAGGATTGGGTCTATTTGATAACTTTCCACAGTCAAAAACCAGTTGATCCACATCAGCTTAGACAGCAAGTATCACTAGCAAGATGTCAACAGTGTCATGAAGACCCCACCTGCCAAGAATGAGGCATATTAATTTTGTCATATGAACATTTATTTTAAACTGTTGCTGGACTGAAGAGATGAATTGTTTAAGGAGATGAGCAGTGGCTGGAAAGATTTGCATACTAAGAGACAGTTGCCTGATCCAATTAACCCAAATGGATTTTGATCACCAGACTATTGAATGTGGAACAAGCCAGCGTTCCATTTCTCTACCCTGCAGCCCCCCCTCCCACCCCACCCAACCGCAGGTATCTACTAAGATGAAAGGAATCCACAAAAATGAAGGAATGTTTGTTAAAAAACAACTAGTCGCATGGCTAACCTGCTGGCCCAGGTTTGGTTTTGAACTGCTCACAGAACAGTTTGGATCAGACTGCAACTGAACTTGAAGAAAGAGCCTCTCACCCTACGTAGGGCACGCTCTCATGAATTTCCAGATCCACTGCAGACACTTAAACCTTAAGAGAGAAGACTCCAACATTGAAACAAGTTTGAAAGGGTCCACTGGACCCCAACGAAACGGCAAGATTTACATGCAATCAAAGACTCTAAATCGAACTCAAAGGACAGTAAATAAACCTCAGCTATTGCTTCAAATTTTTCCCCTTTATTCTTTCTACTTTTCTGTCTCTATCTGCATGTGTGTTTATCGCGTATGCATGCTAGTATGGTCGCATATCGTATTCGTAGTCATTTTAATCGAATTAGAGTTTTAAGGTTAATAAACTTCCACTTTTCTTGTTTAAATCTAAGAAAACCTGTCTGGTTGATTTCTTTGCCTAATAATTGGAGAGCAGTGAACAAGGATTCACTGAGGGGGAGCTAAAAACATGATGTTTTAAAAATTAAACCCTGTTAAGGGCAAACCAGGCAAAGGCTGAGAGGGAACCCCTAGACCCCTTTCTCACCTGGTAGTAGCAACAGCTTTAGGAGAGGCAACGAGAACATTTGGAAGAAAAATAAAATTATACAGTAAAAGCTTTGTTATCCGGCATGTGCCCGACATGAGAGGTGCCGGATAATCAAAAATTCTAGTTAATCAAGAGTTGTACGTGGAAATCCGGAGCAAAATGCATCTCGCTGCAAGGGCCTAGAATCCCATTATAGCGAATGGGGAACTAGTCACCGAGGCAAGGTAGAATGTCCACCCGAAGATGGCAACCTTAATTCCCGCAGTTTTTGGTGGTCCCTTGAAATAATGAAGGGGTTTTGATATGAGTGCAGTAAATGTTTGTGCATTGGCATTGCTCAGTGTTTTCCAGACTGTTATATTTTGTCCTTCCAAAATGGCATTTGACTTGAGAGGGCATTCAGAGCTGTGTAACACTGGCATGAAGTGTTGATGGGTAGGAGCCTGTCACTGGTGGTGACGGTGCTGGGAGTAATTTGAGATGATGAATTAAAAGTATTACACGGAAACTATATTGACCAACATTATAATGTAATCCCACCTTCCCAAATGATTGGTACCGATATGTTAAATAATCCTGGAGATGTCAAATTTCGATGAGGTATTAATAGAGCAAGCTGGAGTCCTATGTCCTGGGAACCCACACAGTACTTGATAGGTCAATGTTAAAGAAAAGAAAGACTTGGAATTATATAGCACCTTCCATGACCACCAGACATCTCAAAGTGCTTTATAGCCAATTAAGTACTTTGAAATGTCGTTACTGTTGTAATGCAGGAAATGTGGCGGCCAGTATGCGCACAGCAAAACAGCGATGTGATAATGATCAGATACTTTTTTGTGATATTGGTTGAGGGATAAATATTGGCTAGGACACTGGGGATAACTCCCTTGTAATAGTGCCATGGGATCTTTAACATCCATCCGAGCAAGCAGAAGGGGCCCTGGTTTAACATTTCATCTGAAAGACGGCGCTTCTGACAGTGCAGCACTCCCTCAGTACTACACTGGAGTGTCAGCGTGATTTTTTTGTGCTCAAGCCGTTGGAGTGGGACTTAACACTAAGCTGCTGTTGAGTTTGAAACTCGAGACAATTCATTAAGAAATTTGAAATAAAAACAAGAAATGCTGGAAATACTCAGCATCTGTGGAGAGAGAAGCAGAGTTAATGTTTCAGGTCAGTGACCCTTCATCAGAACTGGCAAATATTAGAAATGTAATAGGTTTTAAGCAACTAAAGCGAGGGTGGGGCAAGAGATAACAAAAGAGAAGGTGTTGATGGGACAAGGTCATAGAGAATAACTGACCAGAAGGTCATGGAGCAAAGGCAAACGGTATGTTAATGGTGTGGTGAAAGACAAAGCGTTAGTGCTCAGAGGGTATTAATTGATGGAAAAATGAACAGCCCTGGCCCAAAGCACAAATGTGAAAAAAAAAGTGGGTAGGCACAGTAGAAACAAAATAAACAAATTAAAATAAAATAAACAAATTAAAAAGAAACAAGAAAAAATAACAAAAAATAAAAAGGGGGACCCATCATGTGTGATATGTATTTTGCTTTCATTAAGAAATTTGTTGGGTAATTGACATTTATTGGGAAATGGCAGGGACTTGAAAGTAATATCAGACCTTGCTACAAATACTAATAACAAGGATTTAAGTCTGACTGCTTTATCTCTTGGATAACAACAAAGTGACAGGAAACAGAATGGGAAAGAAGCAGACAAGAGGTGACGCTCTATGCCCTCATAGGGGTAGTGGTTAAAGCAGCCAGTCACTTAACAAAAGGCTGTGGATAGACAACTGAGCCTGGAGGTGTGAAACAGTTTATTTTGAATTGAAAAGGGTTATGGCAGGAAGTGCTGCTTTGTCAGCTGGTTGTGTGGGAACCTTAATCTCTTTCAGCAGTTTTATTGGTTTGAGTCTGGTTTCTGTGATCCACTATCAAGTGTTTAACCCTTGAAACTCCACATCTCCGTGTCTCAACAATCCAGAAGGATCACTCAGTCACTTATCCCTATCCCTGAAGGTGTATTTCTGACACATTGGGGCATCACAAATTTGTTGTGAATAGAACATTTGTGCAACATTTCATCACTTTCTTAAAACATATCAGCATTTTTCACAATGAATTACTATTTGCAGTGCAGTGATTGTTATGAACTTGAAGCCATTCTGTATGTGCATGCTAGTTTTTATTTCAACAGCCCCTTCTTGGCTCTGCTCCCTGATTACCTCTTCCTTCCCAGGATGCTCCCCCTTCATATTGTAGCACCAACACTATAAACAGAAAACTGCTGCAGAGGCAGTACAAAAAGAGGGAAATATGTGGGAGGGGAGGAAAGGCATGAATTAGCATGGTAATGAAAGTAGGGGAAAGGAGCAAGAAACACAAAGTGAAAGACAGAATTACAGGAGGCAGGAAGAAATGAATAATGACAAAGGAACAGTGGAAAGAGAAAGTGAGAATGAGAAACAAGTGAAGGGGCAGAAATCAAAAGTGAAGTACGAGAGAGAGAAAAATAAATCCAAAGTGAAGGAAAAGAGTGGAAAATGGGAATTGGAGGAGGGAAGAGTCACATTTTGCAGATTTACCACTTCAGTTTTTGGTGCAGCCTAACTTCAAAGTTTGAGAATCACTTGATCAGGTAGTTTTATTCAAATATATTGTCTATATTGGCGAGTCGAAGAGACTTAGCTGTTGGCAGGAAAAAAGACAGAAGCGCAAGGGGAGAGCCAACTGTGTAAATCCCCGACAACCAATTTTCTCTGCAGCACCTGTGGAAGAGTCTGTCACTCTAGAATTGGCCTTTATAGCCACGCCAGGCGCTGCTTCACAGACCACCTCCAGGCACTTACCCATTGTCTCTTGAGACAAGGAGGCCAAAGAAGAAGAAGATTGTCTAGAATGATGGATTTGATTAAAGGCATCCAGGTGGCTCATACATGTGGGCAGGTCTGCAGTGCCCCTACCACCATGTTGCTGTTACTTATGCTGAACTGGACACCAATGGAACTGTCCGCTCTTCAAACAGCAGGTGTGGGGAACCTTCTAGCGAAACCCAAACTAATTTGTTGGCAGAGCCTTCTGATCCTAAGACATAAATGAAGCACCCCCTCTCAAGCCTGTTCTTTAGGGAGGAGGGTTTTTTGTTCCTATAGTATGGGTCACATACGAACATAGGAGCAGGAGTAGGCCACTCGGCCCCTCGAGCCTGCTTCGCCATTCAATAAGATCACTGCTGATCTGATTCGAACCTCGACTCCACATTCCCGCCTGGCCCCGATTAACCTTTCATCCCCTTGCTTATCAAGAATCTATCTACTTCTGCCTTAAAAATATTTAAAGACTCTGCTGCCACTGCCTTTTGAGGAAGAGTGTTCCAAAGACTCATGACCTCCTGAGAGAAACAATTTCTCCTCATCTTTGTCTTAAATGGACTTGTCCAAGAGAACAGCAGGGTCTCGGGCTCATTTTCCAATTAGAATTTTCCAATTCTATTGTAGACCATCTTTCATAAATGGCACTCTGGATATTACATAATGGGATATTAGCAACCACAAAATGAATTCAAATCACACACTGGGAATTACAGTTGGTGATATTGCAGTCATATATAATCTTTAGTCTGCTATTTTAATGCAGGCTATAATCTGATTATTTTAACTGTGTTACCGTAATAGCTAAAATAGCAGATAGAAGAATGCCATACAAATATGTTGTGTTTATATTTGCCCAGTAAATACTGGACTTTTTTTGTTTGCACATTAACGTTAAATTGTTTTGAAGCGGGGAACAAAGGAGAGGATATCAAGGGGCTTCAGTGAGTTAAGATGTTCTGAAAGTAGGGGCCTCTTTTGGTTCAACAGAAGGGGTTTCTCTTTTTAAGACAGGAGGTAGGCCAAGTTGCGTGAAGGAGTTGGCTTCCTCTATTTCTACGGTTACAGATTATTAGACTGGTATCTTGGAGGCTTGGTATCTGAGTGCCAGTGAATTTCTGTGTAGTTTTCCAAACATGTGAAGGGAAGTCTCGACGGAAGGAAACAAGAATATCTTCGTGACTGTTTGATGACCTTTAATTTTGAAAGGGTTCAGCCAAATATTGAAGGATAATGGTTGAAACTTGTTGAATGAAAAATGTAAGTTCAATAGGAATCATTTTCTTATGAACATCAATTCCAGTAGTGGCGCAATGGAGTCACGCCACATTGGTTTCTTGTACGTGGGCCTGATGTCCTTTTCTCATCTTTGATGCATAAAACACATACCTCCAATGAGGTGGAGCATATAGTAATCAGTGGCTCAACCAGACCTCTTACCTGGAGAGAGCATACATTAGAGTGTGGATCAAATACCCAGGTCCTCTGTCACATACCTCCACGCAGCTGGTGACAGACCACTGTTGGCCTGTGAACAGACCACATGCTTTCCCTGGAGTATAGTGCTGAGCTAGGAGAAGAAAATAGATTTTAATCATTTTTTTAAACCGAGGCAGAGCAAGGAAAGCACTAATTTACCCTAAGGGCTCCTTAACATTTTGTAATCTAGATCTTGAGCTGGTCAATGAAAATTGCCATGAACGAGAGTATCTCACAATGACTTTGTATTGGGAATTGTAGCTTCCACTTTCAGGAAATGGGACTTCATGCAACATTACATAAGTTATACACAGACTGGAAACTGAAGTGGTATCAGCAGAAACTGAAAACAGCTGATCCCAATTGGACCAGCCTGTCGATCTCTCATGTCGATATCCTATCACCTTGTCCTCATGATGTAGCTTTCGTCTGCTTTTGTAATTACAACACTGATAGCCAAGTTCTCTGAATTGCAAGGATTGCTTGTGTTTTATTTCTTTGCGGATAACCGATGGGGCAGCTCACTTTGCCTCCCCATCACTGTTGAAGGCATGCAGTTGATGTTCCCAGGTGTCCATCAGTATAGCTAGGTAAGTGGCTACTTGGAGTTATATGAAAGCAACATGGTTCATAGGATAAAATTAGGAATCCTGCACTCCCAGTACGGAGTTTTGCCAAGTGGGAACACAAGGCAGAGATAAGGCTACAATGCTGTAGTGTCAATTCTCCCATGCACTTTCTTATAAAATTTGGCTCAGAGCAAAGCATCAGTGAATAAACCCTACATGGGTAACTAAAACATTGACATGTTCCTATGAAATTCCTTTTTCTGAGAACTCAGTCACTCTCTGGTACCTTACCCAAGTAGCCATTCTTCAAGTGTGACCTAGATGGTAAATGCTGGCACGTTATTTGATAGTGGAGATGAAGAGCCAATTCCAATTCTGTAAGTCAATGCACATTTTACAGCAAGGTTTAGTTAACAAGGTACTAAGACCAATTGTAACATCACCACTAACCCAGCTGAGATCAGCTAGAGGCATAGGCTAAGGCAGTCCAAGCTACAGCCTGTTGACCACATGCAGCCCGAGTTCAGGCAAGTTACATTTACTTGAAATTCTGAAGATAACTTCCACTTTTGCCCTTCATACACCGGGATGCCATATTGGAATTTTGCATGTGGAGAATGACGTGTCCAATACGCAGCCCAGCCAATGTTTCATCTGTAATAAAAACAGAAAGTGCTGGAAATACTCAGCAGGTCTGGCAGCATTTGTTTTGATGAAAGGTCACAGACCTGAAATGTTAACTGTTGTTACGCTCTCCACAGATGCTGCCAGACCTGCTGAGTATTTCCAGCACTTTGCTTTTATTTCAAATTTCCAGTATCTGTAGTATTTTGCTTTTCATGTTTCATCTGAAGTAGATAGAAAGTCAGGTGGGCTACAAACTGGTTAGCTATCTGCTCTGAATTTAATCTTCAAGCATGTGCTATCAGCATGGATTCCTCTATGCTGGGAGTGCAAAAGGAAAAAAAACCCTTCTACTGTTCTTACTTGTTACCTTGTCCTATTTGAATGTTGTGGGCTGGAGGTTTGGAAAGGGTTGTTGCCTCATTATAGATAAATCTAAAATTAGAATACCAGAACCCACTAGTATATGTAATTTGATGTATGCAAATTAGTAGGTATATGGATTTAAAATATATGGCGCCATTGCTCCTTGGTTCGCATCAACACAGCCCTCAAAAGACAAATGCTGCAACATCACCTGTTCCAAGTGATTTATTCTGAAATCTTCCTGATCCCGGCTTTCTTTTTAAAGCTGTTAATCAACACAGAATTAACTGCTTTTGCTGTAATCCTATTCCACGGATCTATTACTCGTTGGGAATTTTATGTTTACTAATCTTCAGCCTTGTTTGAGGCTCGTTAACTTTCTACTCGTGATAACAGACTACCCCACGATAAATAATTCCCATCCATGTTATTCTTTAAACCTAAATCATGTCCCCTTTAACCATGTGTACCAGTGCAACATAGAGGAGAACTCTGTGTGTGGTATATAGGAACAGAAGAAAACTTGGAGCAGCAAAAGGCCATTTAGCCCATCAGCCAAACTCCTTCCACATTCCGTGCGTGACTACCTTAGTCATGGGCTCTACACAATCACCTTAACTCCCATGTGAATCTATTAACTTTGATATCTCAATAATCCTCAACATATTTTTAGATAATTTAGATTGTTGACAAGTAACAAGTGGAATCAGCTTTCCTCACTTTAGAGTTCATGTATTGAGTCTTGTCAGATACACTTCACATCCCCAGTCTGCAGAAGTGCTATGGTTCATTCCCAGTTGATCCCTTTCCTCTTCCTCCATTTTGCTGCATCAGCAGCATTTGGAAGGTGCAGGGATAGGGCCCTGCTGCCAGGGCCGACACAGTGAAGCCCTGAAATTGACTGCTAATCGGGACAAGAAATAAACATGTAGCCCACAAACTGAAACTTTCTCACCGCAGCCAGTCACCCTTTGCTGGCCAGAAGGTTCAAATCCCCTGTTTCTGGCCCCTTTCTGAATGGCCAAAGAAACTTGAGGATGTCACAGGTTTAGGTTAAGGCTGCCAACCCTTCAGGATTGTCCTGGAGTCTCCAGGATTTAAAGGTTGAATTAAAGAATCTATTGCTAGCAGTCTGTGAGAAAAATCATAGCGTTGGAAGAAAATGTGTTTTTTTTTGTTCATTTTGCTCAACTGCTTTTATTTCCTAGTTATAAATATATTGGAGATGGGAAAAATAACTGATGAACGGTGACAAATCATCCAATTGGGTAATGACTCTGTTTGCTTTCCAACTGACGTGGAAAGGTGATGCGCCCCAAGGTTAGATATGTTGAGTAATCAATGGCAGAAGTGTTGAGGCAAGGTGGTTGGAGGTCATAAAGTAAAACACCCTGGAATATGTCCAACCAGAGTTTTTGCTGCATGCACAGAAATGCCTCATCTTGGTTTCCACTGACCACCTCTGTTTCAGTGCCACGTGCCACCATCTATTGGGGATTATACTCGAATTCCCACACCCCGTTCCTCTGGACGTCGGTGAGTTGAGACTTCCATACCCCCTGTCTGGGCTGTGTTTGAACCTCAATCCTGGAGGTGAAAGGACAGTGTCAAACCAACTGTTTCCAGTTCCATTAGATATTCTTAGTTGCAATTAAGTTTTTTTAACTTTGACTCCAGTCTGGCCTCAGCTAATCCTTACTGACATTGATCGTATTAAAGAAGGCAGCTGGGTAGGGAATGCCAGTGTGTGTTATGCTGCTGGAGCCAGGCAGTCTGTTTGAAATGGGGAGGAAATGAAAAAAATAAGGGAAATGGAGAGAGAGAGAGGGACTGTTCCAGTCTCCTGACATTTTATCAATCAGACCATGTGAAACCAAGATTATTAAACTTACCGGGAGGAAATAATAGGGGGGAAAGAACCACATTAAAAGCCTCTCTGAGGGGGACAGAGACTCAGAATCAGACTGAGTTCCAAGCAGGCTTCTGAGAGTGAAGCATGCCACATGCAGCATCTTGCAAGCTCAGTTTAACAGCAACAGGCATTATATTATGAATTAACCCCTCTTGAGTGTATGGTTTCCTCATTTTTTTAAATTGATCTGAATAATTTAAGTATATATCCTTCTAAATAGGACCAAACAGAATTATCTGTGACAAAATTCACACTGACATATCCTGGTTTCTGTAAGTTGTTTTGTTAAACTTCGAGGAAAAAACAGTTATTAAATGAAGTTAACACCAGCTTTTCAAAAAACCTTGGGAAAAGGGAGATTGATCTACTGTGCTTGCCTCTTCAAGTATTTCGGTGTCATGAGGCACTTAAAGATCATAGACATGCAATTCAATTTGTATGATTTTTGGTTTAATGTACATTCGTTTTGATTGTGCAGTTTGCAATGCAAAGGCAATGGGATTTACAGGCTCTGCAGAAATTAATGCAGTGCTAAATTCGGGGGGCATTCCATCTCTATCGCTGGTGCTTCAAATGCCTGATAGTGTTGCTGTTTGTTACAACTGTAATGTAATACAGCATCCTACTCTTTCCCTTCTCCCTAAATTGCCACTCTTGGTCCAAGGGTCATCACTGCGTCTCCTACTGCAATTCGTTGCCTCCAAAGACCTGAACTGTGTGGAGCTCCTTGCCTCTCTAAATCTTTCCTTCTTCCCAGAATCTTCCGTTGTGTAAAAGTGAAGCTAGCAATCATCTATTACTACCTCGCCCCCTCCCCTAACACATAATTCAACCTTAGTAGTTTCCTGCAGTTGAGGCTTGGGGTTATAGAAACATAGAAAGGAGGCCATTTGGCCCATCATGTCCATGCTGGCTGAGAAAACGTTATCCAGACTAATCCCACCTTCCAGCTCTTCATGAGTAGCCCTGTACGTTACGGCACCTCAAGTGCATATCGAAGTGTTTTATAAATGCAATGAGGGTATTTTCCTTGACCATCCATTCGGGCAATGAGTTCCAGACCCCCACCACCCTCTGGGTGAAAAAATCCTCAACTCCCCTCTAATCTTTCTGTTAATGACTTTAAATCTATGCCCCCTGGTTATTGACCTCTCTGCTAAGGGAAATAGGTCCTTCCTATCCTCTCTATTTAAGCCCCTCATAATTTAATTTATCCAATCTTTCCTCATAGCTAAAATTCTGCATTCCTGGAAACATCCTTGTAAATCTCTTTTGTACTCTCTGTAGTGCAGTTGCATCCTTCCTGTAATGTAACCAGCAAAGTAATGCAGCATTTTAGTTACAGTCTACTAGTATTTTATACAGTTCTAGCATAACCTCCTTGCTGTTATACTCTAGGCCTAGGCCAATAAAGGAAAGTATCCTGCATGCCTTCTAGACCACCTTATCTACTTGTCCTGCTACCTTCAGGAATCTGTTCCTCTACACTTCTCAGAATCCTATTGTGTATTCCCTTGCCTTGTTTGTGTTCCCCAAATGCATTACCTCGCGCTTCTCCAGACTGAATTCCATTTGCCATTTTTCTGTCTATCTGACCAGTCCATTGATATCCTCCTGCAGTCTACAGCTTTCTTCACTATCAACCACGCAGGCAATTTTCATATCACCTGCAAACTTCTTAATCATGCTCCCTACATCCCTATATCAAAATCATTGATATATACCACAAACAGCAAATCCTGAATCCTGCTGGACCCCACTGGAAACAGCCTTCCAGTCACAGAAACACCCATCGACCGTTACCCATTGTTACCTGCCACTGAGCTGATTTTAGATCAACTTGCTGCTTTTCCTTGGATGCCATGGGCTTTTAATTTTCAGACCAGTCTGCCATGTGGGAGCTTGTTAAAAGTTTTGCTTAAATCTATGTATCAAATGCGCTACCCTCGTCGACTGTCCTTGTTACTTACTCAAAAAAGTCAATCAGGTCAATCAGACATGACCTTTCCTTAATAAATCCATGCTGACTGTCCTTGATTAATCAGTGGCTCTCTCAATGACCATTTATACTATCTCTCAATTTTTCCAATAATTTGACCACCAACGAGGTTAGTCTGACTAGTCTGTAATTACTCGAGTCATCCCTTCCTCACTTTTTAAACAATGGTGCAATGTTAGCAGTCATCCGACATCACGCCTGTGGCCAAGAGGATTGGAAAATGATGGCCAGAGCTTCTTTTATTTATTCCCTTTTTTGTTGTAGAATTTCTAATGGAAAGGTCTTTGTAGCTGTATTAATTTTATTTTCCCTTTAATATATTGTGATTCCCACATTGAATACAGCTATGGGCATCATAAGATGGGGCAGCCTGACCATGCTTCAGTTATACTGCGCATATCAATACATTGTTTACTGTGACCTGACATCCCTGGATGAATGTGTACTCGCTGAGGCCAGATGTCTCGCTGAATGTTTAAGTGCATTTGGGGCCGAATAAACACAGCTACTGCAGAACAGATCCTGTTGGGATTTCTATGCAATAGAGTGGCAATGCAATGTATCTTGGAATTTTATATCCCTTTTATATTGTGGTGTCTTATCCATTGGATGTAATTCCACACTGTTATTGGTTTCCCAGCATTTTGAATTTTACCTGGTTTTCCCTGCAGGATAGATTTGCATACCAGGAGCTAATACCAACTTATTGTGTCTGGGTAATTGTGGTTATATTGTGTATGTATATTTCCCATTTCAGCAATGAACATTCCTAGTGGATTGGAGTTGTGGGGGTGGGTGATGAATGTATATACAGGGTTCAATATAAAAATCACATTGTTGTTCTGTCTGTTTAGCCTGCAAATTCAGTCCAACAGCATGCCAGAATAAATAACTGCCTCGTAGCAAGTAATGGCAGCTGTTTGCAATAGGGATGGTGATGGTCTTTTGCCTCGAAGTATGTATTGGACCTTTTGTATATTATAGAGCTGTATCTGAAGACCACACTGTGCTTAGGGATGCCATTGGAAACTTGTATTTCTATATGTAGGAAGATGTCTTAAAAGTTTTATATTAAAGAGGCTAGAACAATGATTGCCAAGCAGAGGGAGAGAAAAACGGAGACGATTGGAGGGTGAACCAAAGGCCTGGGTGAAGAGAAGGGTTTTAAGGTCTCTAAATGCAGGGATAGAGGGGGCTGGATATTGAATTCCACTGAGCAAGCGCATTATAATTGGAAAAAGTTGCTACTGACGGTAGAGGAAAAGGAGTCGAAGTGAGAATCGTCAGGCATGGCAGGTGCACCTCAGGCATTAGGCAGAATATCAACTAATGTAGGGTGGGGTGATGCCGTGAAGGAATTTGAAAGTTAGGACAAGATCTTTGAAGTCAAATCACTGGAATATGGTGGAGCATCTTAATAAAAACTGGTAATGTATTGGGACTGAACAGTTCTGAGAGCCGTTTCATACCTGCATTTTAGCTGAGGAATGAAACCGAATTCCC
The DNA here is from genome assembly GCF_036365525.1 of Heterodontus francisci. Taxonomy (NCBI): domain Eukaryota; kingdom Metazoa; phylum Chordata; class Chondrichthyes; order Heterodontiformes; family Heterodontidae; genus Heterodontus; species Heterodontus francisci. The sequence continues at coordinate 49,726,131 of NC_090392.1, forward strand.
TCAATATGTGGCTGTATCTCAATTGTTGCAGACATGCACACTGCCTCTGTATGTTTTGAATAATATCTGACATTTGTAAAAAGTTCTTTTCACTTGTAAATTCACATCATAAAGTTTTGAGATGTGATCTTGATGCTGTAACATGGAATGCTTCTTACTGATAAGCTCAGTGATATACCACTGTCAGCTTGATTTATTTGGTAGCACTGTCATCAGTTGGTTGTGGGTTCAAGTCCCTCTCCAAGAAATGTGCATCTAATTTAGGCCAGCACACTAATGCTGTGCTGAATGAGTGCTGCATTTAGCAATGCCATTTTGCAGATGAGGCAGTAAGGCCCATTTGCCTGTTCTGGTGGATGCTAACGATTCCATGGCACTATTTGAAGAGGAGCCATCGTTCTTCCAATGTCCCAACAGCATTCCATCCTCAACCAATATCATGAAAACCAAATTAACTGGTCATTCATCTTATTGTTAGTGGGATCTTTTGTGCAGTGCCTTCTACACTTGCCTATCTAACAGTAACTGCACTTTCTTGTAAGTAACTCCTTGTGTAGTGAGCATTTTTAGAGATGTGACAGATCAGTGTTACGACCAGGTGAGAAAGGTGTCTAGGGGTCTCTTTCAGCCTTCACCTGGTCTTACTGTAACAGGGTTTAATTTTAAACAGTGTTTTGAGCTCCCCCTTGGTGAATCCTTGTTCACGCTTTCCAATTATAAGGCAAAGAAATGAGCACAAGCAGACTTTCTTAGGTTTAAAGAAGAAACGTGAAATTTATTAAAACTTAAACTCTAATTTGGTTAACGCCTACGGATACATGCCGCGCCCACGCTAGCATGCATACGCGATACGCCCATGCAAATAGAGACAGAAAAGAGCAGAAGAAAAATAAAATGGAGAGGTTTGAGGCAATATCTGCTTCGAGCTCACTGTAGTCCTTTTATAGGTAGTTCTTGCTTGTAGGTAATTCTTGCTTTTCGTTGGGGCCCAGTATTCTTCTTAAACCGTGTTCACTGTAGGAGACTATTCTCTCTTGGGGTTCCTGTATCTTCAGTGGATTCCAAAGCTTGTGAGAAAGAGATGAGCAGACATTAAATTTTAAAATTGTTGCTGGGAAGAAGGCCTATTACAAGGGGTTGAGAGATGTTCTCAATACAGGAGCCAGGAGCTTTCTTTCAGTTCAAAACTCTGTGGCAAGATCAAAATCAAAAAACTCAGGTTGCCCAGCAGGTTAGTCATGTGACTAGTGGATGTGACCACGTCCATTTGTGCATTCGGCCATCATAGCAGTCATCCTGGAATGTGAGCTCCTCCACCCTCAACGTCTGGTAATCAAAAGTCCATTGTGGATTAAATTGGAGCAGGGAGTAGCCCCTTTATCCTTTCCAAATACTGTCTATTAATAATATGCAAAAATGTCCTTCCAGCCAGGGGCTTGGCAACCCCTTGTAATAGGCCTTCTTCCCAGCAACAATTTTAAAATTTAATGTCCTTGTGGTGAAATTAATGTGCCTCATTCTTGGCAGGTGGGGGCCTGCATGACATCAGTCACTGTATTATTTTAGCATACTTCTCTCCAACTTTGACTGGCCTGTTCTATAAAGATTGTAGATGTACTACGATTTCTTCCATACCTCAATTCTTAAATGCTTGGCCCATCCTGTAACATGTGTTAATTTACAATTCTACTGTGACGTCTTTCGTTGTAATGCTCTGATATCACGGATTGACGCTCGAACATAACCTGAGCAGTGATTAAAAATTTTGCGACCAGAGGTTAAGCCAGCCTTATTTTCTGTGGGCTGAGAGGCTCATTCAGTTGGCACAGTCCAGTTATGCAGGTGTTTCCTCACTAAATTGTCCACACCTTGCTCATAACCTGGTTGAAGTATATAATTGCGAATATGTGTAGTTATTTTCCTTTGTCCCATTTTGTGGAATCTGCCATAGAATATAAATGAGACAGGTTCTTCAGCACTGGGATTCTTGGACTATAGTACAAAACTACTGAAGATAAGTATACTGCGTGTGTGTAATGCTCCTGAGTTTTACCCTGTTTTATCATAGGGATGTTATGAACTAAGTGGAAGGGAAACTGCTGCAGGAAAGTTTGATCTTAAAGGAAGTGTGCTCTACATTTCTGACTAGTAGATAGCTTGTGGTGTTGATTATTGGCTTTATGCCCAAGTAATGTTATTGTAGCACTGATTTATCTAGGTTGGGGGAGATACATTGGGATTTGGGTGCATTAGAAAGAGGATCTAGGGTCTGACACTACTGGAATAGGATTTTTGATATACTTTGAGAGGATCCTGGAGTTTAATTGTGATCGGAGGGTCTCCCAGAGTCTAGAGGTTAAGCAGAGTGATCTTGGAAGAGTCGATCAGCTCCTGGGATCTGTTGTCACTTGCAGAGGGTTCCTGGGATCTCGGAGCAGTGGAGGTGCTCCTGGGATCGGGGAGCAGTGGAGGGGTAGGGGAAAGGGTGCGTTACAAGCATAATGTGTAGTAGAGGGGCCTGGGATGAGAGTTAAGGGTTTTTGAGCACTAAGGTGAAACCTCCAACCTGGGACTGGACTGGGGGAGGAGTCCTAGGGAGAGAGACTGGAAACATTGAGAGTTGCTGGGATCCGGTAACCTCCCCACTGAGTTTCCACATTTCATTTTTCTTTTCACAGCACTCCCTGCTGCGGCGCCTCCCAATCAGCATCAGGGATTCCTCTCTGTGTTTCTGACTTGAAGCACTTGGTGCACCTTTAGTGAATTTTCTGACATACAGTTCTTAACACACAACTGTCCGTAAAAAAAAAAAAATAGGTAATAGAAAAGTTCACCATTTAAGAATTAAAGTTCATCTTCCAGTCCTGTTTAAATGTTCTGTTTATGTAAATTGAAATTTGCTCCAACCTTTCTGGTGAAAAAGAAAAGTCCATTGTTGAAATGAAGTTTATTTTGCTTTCCGTCAACAAAGAAACAACAGATGTTAACTCCAATTATTGTCTTCAAATTGAGTGTTAATATATTTATTGTGACACTTAAAGTTTATTTAAAAAAAAGCTTAGAGAATTCATTCCAGTTTGTTTTAAAGTCCCTTTCAAAAGGTAAAGAACCATTGATTAAGGGGTATTGATAGAAACCTACTGGTGCATGCTGGGAGCTGTTGTAAATACTCAGAGGTGGGGTGAGAGGAAGGTGTGGGGTGAATTCAGTCAGACATTAGTATTAGATTGGTGGAAACCTAGAAATAAAACATTTAAGGTAAGCAGTGAAAGACCCAACAGACAATTCAATGAGTAAATTTAAGCAGATTATTGTGAAGTTAATTTTATTTTTATTTTGTACATTAGAAATTTCAGTTACTGAAGGTGGAAATTGCAGACATTCCCCCCCCCTCCCCCACAACACATACAAGCATTTGAATGATTTGATCTAATTTTTATATTGTATATTCTCCTTACTGGTCTTTCAGTATTAGTTATTTTCACAAGTCCTTGGTAGCTTCTCATGAGCAGTTTACTAGCCACTTGCCTCATTTTGATTTATGCATTCTGTACCTCCTTTAGTTGTGATTGGCTCAAACTAAAACAGTAGCAAATCAGCAAAATATGACACTAACAATTTGATGGCAAAGAAGTGAGGCTAATAAATCGTGGCAACAGAAAGTAAGGTGAATAAAGTGCATGCTATATACAGGATTTTTAATACAGGGGTGTGCCTGTTTCTGTTAGTAGTGGAAATGCTACAAAAATGCAGCAATCCCCACTTTTCATGTCCTAGCGAAGAATGCTACTTCTGTTTTTTAGATTTGAAGCTATGAATAATATCCTCTGTGATTGTGATAGTGCATTCTCTTGCCTTGTAATTCATTGGCTGTAAAGCACTTTGGGATGTCCTGAGGTCGTGAAAGGCATTTGTTTTCAAAAAAAGACAAGTTCTTAGTTCTTTAATTGACCCTCTGCAGCCGGTCATACAGTTGGCCATGCCATCCTCCTCATGTGCTTCTCTGTTGTCTAGCTCTGTGGGCTGCCCTCACGTGATTCCACTCAAACCTGTTCAAATGCAGCAGTACATCCCCAGCAGTGGCTTCTCATTGCTGCATGGTCATCTTTTCAATCTTTCAAGAATCTATCCTTGCCCCCATTGTTCTTCCTCTCCTGCATGTTATATCTCGATAAAATCCACAGAAGCATCAGCAGTAGTATGTATGTAAGTTTTATCTCGCCCCCACTTCTCTCTGTTAGACTGATCTCCAAGTCGTGGATGAGTCAAAATTTCCTGTAGCTCAATATCAGGAATGCTGAAGTCTTTGTTTTCAGGCCCGCTATAAACTGACTCCATTCCCTTACCAGCTACTCCGATCAAATCAGACGGTGTTAAACCATGGCCTGGAGTACAGCCTGAATTCTCACATCGTAATCAAGACCAAGACTGAAACATCATTTGCCTTCAGTCCATCACTGAAACCCTTATCCACACATTTGTCACCTCTAGGTTCAATTTCTCCAATGTTTTCCTTGCAAGCCTCACATTCATAAACGTCTCCAACTTGTCCAAAACTGAGTCAACTGTTTCCTCTTCCACATTAAGTCCTAATTACCCATCACCCCATCCACACTGAACAGTACTGGCTCCCTGTCCTTCCAGTGCATCTATCTGCACTCAGATCTGTGGTCAAATGCGGGGCAGTGTTTTTGGTAATCGAAAATTCTGCCTCCTGTACCCTGATGGATGAAGGGAAGGGAAACAATCTATTTACTACCCACCAAAACACAACATTAAAGCAGTAATACAATTTTAACAGGGAGTGTTCAGTCTGGTTGGTTTTCTGGACCATGCTGCTCTCAAAATGCCATTGTAGAAGTGGCACATCAATTGCCATGACAACTCTATACTATAGCAGGCGTTCTGTGCACTGATTCATGAACTTTCATACAGTTCCAATTTAAAAAAAACAAATTGATAACTTCAGTCTCACAGTTACATTATTTATCACTTTATTCTTTATGGCTCTTTATTGTTTGGGAAGGCATTTTACCAAGCAGTTCCAGGTTGTGCAATGTCAGAAGGGAACTTGTTTGGGAGCGAGGGGATGGGGATCCAAAACAAAAAAAGTGCACTTTTCTGAAGTTGGGTTAATTATCTTGGCAGATGGCTTGGTTAATAAATACACTGCCAACTTTGGAATTGAGGTATGAAGGCCAGTTAAGTTAGCTGATATCAGTTGGGGGCACAGTTGCAGAGCTGCAGACGTCTGTATCCTTGTCTGGGAAGGAGAAAAAAGTCAACCACCATTTCTGCTCAAGAATTCTATGCAAGTTACATTTCTCAGAACTTTGACAGCTGGATTGGGCTCTGATGCGATGCCTCCATTGTCAAATAGCACATCTCCCCTAAAACAATAATCACTATCTAGGCTGAGAGCTATTTTGGCTGAGGACCTAGTGGGCTGCTGATGCTTGTGGAACAATCCCCCAGCTAGAGTCCATGACTTTAGAAAAGGGGAGCAGAAAAGTGAGTTGGGGGCAGGGAGTGTATTTTGTTTTAAAAAGCATTTGTGCTCATTGCTATTGCTTTGTAAAATCTCTGCTAATTTAAAAATTACTGAAGTGTTAAGATTCAAAGAGTGGGACGCACTGTTCAGATGGGATCTTTTAGTTATTGTGCTTTAGAGCAAGGTGCCACGCTTATTTACTGCTTGGAGCCAAGGCTCATCCTTGAATCTAATTAGGAACACATTGAGTGTCATTGTAACTGGCAGCCACTCAATATTGCCTTATCTGTGACTAACCTCTGACCCAGGCAGTGACCTATCCCAGGTTACCCGGAGGTCGAGGGGCTTCCATTGTGCAGACAGAAGTGGATCATGTGGAGTTGATTATTTTCTGTTTTCTCTGTCTTTGCTACAATTTATCCAAGTCACTTCTATTTTCTTCCCACTTAGCTGGCTGGCATGAAAGGAAATGTCTTTGTTGGCATTTGGACGATAAGCATGCTTGATTGGTTCCACTGCAGCTTTTGGGAGGGAGGTGGGGGGAGGGGGTTTGGTGGGGGAAGTTTGTGAAATGCAAGAAACCTACGGAAAGGGAACATCATGCTCTGGAAGGCCGCAGCTGCTCTCCTCATTGTCCCAGACCCCAAGAATAAGCAGAGTGGAGAGAGAGAGAAATCTCTACAGATCGGAGCAATGCCATTGATCAAAGGTTTGCAGACAGCTGAAGGCAGACACAGAAAGAAGGGAGCAGTAGTCCCGGTTTTTCTCTCGCCCTGTGACTTCAAAAACCCGTTGGCAAAAAGCGTGAGACTGGCTTCAGGAGGCAGAATCCCTGATTGAGACCAGTGAGAGCCATGAGCCAGCAGCTGCTTTGTGGCTTAACTTGCCACTCCCTGCCTAAGAGGGGGAAAAAAAACACATAAACAGGCAGGACTAGAAGCTGCAATTTAAAATGAGGGTTACTTTACCATGGGATTTGTTTTTTTACATTAGGTCGATTATCTAAATGACCAGAAGGAGATTGCAGTGAAAATTCCAGTGGCGGAAGCTCATGCAGTTGTTAATGGTGTGCCAGTGGTGCTGCAAATTTCTCCCACATGTTTAAAGTATTTTGGGGATTTTTCCCTCCCTCCCCAACCTCGGGTTGTCAGCAGTTACTGAGGAATGATTCAGGCACATGTTAAAAAGATCCCACAAAAATGAGTTAGGAATTCTGCTGGTATAATGGTCAACATGCTTCCCTTAGCCAACATTGCTGGAGAAAGAAAACAGCTTAATTGGCCATTCAGCTCATTGCTATTTGTGGCACCTTGCTGTTTGAAAAATGGCTGCTACTTACCCGCATAACGGTTGCTGCACAAAGTAATTCATTGTGCGTGAAGTGCTTGGGATGTTTCTGGGAATTGTAATAAGGCAGTATATAAATGATAGTTCTTCATGTGAGTTTTGAAGTAACAGATAACACAGAGCGTATGCTTCAATAATGTGTGCGGGTGTGCAGACAATGAGCAGCAAAGTCACTGACTAACATTTTGATTCCCTGCCCTAGGCTATTGTTTAGGATTTTGATGTCCTCTGTGTAATTGCCCTTCTTCCCACTCTGTGAGTGAAAGCTGCTAAACTGCTTTAACTATATGTAATAGGATGCACAGAGCTGCTTAAATGAATTTAAGCAATTCCCATCAACTGGACCAGGCTAAAAAGTAACAACTGAATCACTCTGCTGTAAACCATGCTGAGAGGAGAATATATATTAAGTGGGGTATATGTGTAACTGGTGCTGGCATGTTTGTTTGCTAAATTGTGCCTGTTGTGTGGTATTATTGACCCTTTGATACCTTTCTCATGAATGATATTTGAAGGCAGATTAGTGTCAGGAATAACCAGTACTAAATCCCCATATGAATAGCATGTATCTGACACTCAGTTATTTCACATTAAAACATGCCTTGCACATACTGCTGCAAAAATTTTTTAAGTCAGTTTCGATAAAAATTCAAGTTGAAAAATAATAAACTAACCTAAAGCCGCATTTGCCTCAAGTGACCAGTGTGTGGCGCCTACCGACAAGATAGAATTGAAGCAAAAGTAAAAGCAAAATACTGCGGATGCTGGAAATCTGAAATAAAAACAAGAAATGCTGGAACCATTCAACAGGTCTGGCAGCATCTGTGGAAAGAGAAGCAGAGTTAATGTTTCGGGTCAGTGACCCTTCTTCGGAACTGACAGATATTAAAAATGTCACAGGTTATAAGCAAGTGAGGTGGGGGTGGGGCAAGAGATAACAAAGGAGAAGGTGTAGATTGGACAAGGCCACATAGCTGACCAAAAAGTCATGGAGCAAAGGCAAACAATATGTTAATGGTGTGTTAAAAGACAAAGCATTAGTACAGAAAAGGTGTTAACGGACTGAATATTGAACAGCAGCAAGTGCAAACATGAAAAAAACAGTGGGTAAGCAAACTGAACAAACGAAGATGAAATGAAATAAATGCAAAAAAAAGACTGTAAAAAATGTGAAAAAGAAAAAATAACTAAAGATGAAAGTAAAATGGGGGGCTGTCATGCTCTGAAATTATTGAACTCAAATGTTCAGTCCGGCAGGCTGTAGTGTGCCTAATCGGTAGATGAGATGCTGTTCCTCGAGCTTGCGTTGATGTTCACTGGAACACTGCAGCAATCCCAGGACAGAGATGTGAACAGGAGAGCAGGGGGGAGTGTTGAAATGGCAAGCAACCGGAAGCTCAGGGTCCTGCTTGCAGACTGAGCGGAGATGTTCCGCAAAGCAGTCACCCAGTCTGCGCTTGGTCTCCCCAATGTAGAGGAGTCCACATTGTGAGCAGCGAATACAGTATACTACATTGAAAGAAGTACAAGTAAATCGCTGCTTCACCTGAAAGGAGTGTTTGGGGCCTGGGATAGTGAGGAGAGAGGAGGTAAATGGGCAGGTATTACACCTCCTGCAATTGCAGGGGAAGGTGCCATGGGAGGGGGAATGAGGTGGTGGGGGTAATGGAGGAGTGGACCAGGGTGTCGCGGAGGGAACTATGCCTTTGGAATTCTGACAGGGGAAGGGAGGGGAAGATGCGTTTGGTAGTGGCATCACGCTGGAGGTGGCGGAAATGGCGGAGGATGATCCTTTGGATATGGAGGCTGATGGGGTGGAAAGTGAGGACAAGGGGAACCCTGTCACGGTTCTGGGAGGGAGGGGAAGGGTTGAGGGCAGAGGTACGGGAAATGGGCCGGACATGATTGAGGGCCCTGTCAACAACAATGGGGGGGAATCCTCGGTTGAGGAAAAAGGAGGTCATACCAGAAGCACCGTCATGGAACGTAGCATCAACAGAGCAGATGCGTCGAAAACGGAGAAACTGGGAGAATGGAATGGAGTCCTTACATGAGGTAGGGTGTGAAGAAGTGTAGTCGAGGTAGCTGTGGGAGTCGGTGGGCTTATAATGGATATGAGTAGACAACCTATCCCCAGAGATGGAGACAGAGAAGTCGGGGAAGGGCAGTATCAGAGATGGACGATGTAAAGGTGAGAGAAGGGTGGAAATTGGAAGCAAAGTTGATAAAGCTTTCCAGTTCGGGGCGGGAGCAGGAAACGGCACCGATACAGTCATCAATGTACCGGAAAAAGAGTTGGGGGAGGGGGCCTGAGTAGGACTGGAACAAAGAATGCTCGACATATCTCACAAAAAGACAGGCATAACTAGGACCCATGCGAATAGAATTGAAAATTGATTTCAAGTAGATCTACGATTTCATCAATGTCTGTACATTTTTCCTGCTGCCTGCCTTAATTCAGATCTGTGGTACCATTTAACAGTGCCTGTATTTGTGATTTTTTTTTTTTGTTGAGGACCACAAACAATCCAGGTTTGGAGTCCTGCTGTGTGTTATGCAGCATTGCTTCAGTTCAGTGATCAGGTGGTAACCTCCCTTATTCTGAACATATACATTGAGACATTGTGGATAGGTGGATGTGTTTATACATGCCTAACTGTTTTTAAATCTTTCCATAAGTTTTCTCCCACTTTATCTGAGCAACACCATATGTTCGACTTGTTCCTACCACTCCTTCTACTCTGGATTACCATTTGGCCACTTCTATTCACTACACCCATCATTGACGAGTAATTGTCATTATCCCAATGCTTTATGAAATGCTCTGCAAGAATAACTTTGTCTCTTCACTTCTTATCCCTTCTTTCAATGCCATCCTAAAACCCCTTCTCTTTACCAATTTTATTAGCTTCCCCTTGTTTACTGTCTCCCATTTCCTATGCTGTATGTTCCTTTCCTTTGTAAAAAGGACTGTGTACCTAAAGGTTACTTTATAAATGCAGGTTGCCATTTTTGCTGATTACATAATTATTTTCTTCAGTGTCACATTTTGAAGAATATTTACCTACACTCCCGAGTGTATTTCTGACTGGACAGAAAAAACTAGACTATTTTGAAATGACTGTCAGTTGCTGCAAGCCAGTGACACCAGCTGAGCAGATCCTGTAGGGTGCAGCTGCCTTCCAACAGTATAGCCCATCTGGCAGTCATAAGCCAATTATTTATTTTTCTGCATCAGAGAAATTCTGCAAAACTTGAGTTGGAATGGAGAGAATAAAAAGATGTCCATAGTCGGTCTGAGAACAAAAACCTCAAATAGGTTGTATGTGCATAACGAGGGGTTCAGTGAGTTATTGGATGCTGTTTCTTGTATCGCATCAGTCAGAGATCCAGGCAGAACAGTAGCACGTAAGTCAGACCCCCATGTTTATGTCTGGAACATATTGCATAGTGCAATTGAGTCTACACTTGTGTATTAAAACATAACTCCTCATGGAGTACAAGGATGGGCTTTCACACATTGCTCCTACCTGTTGTTAGTTGGAATTCTGTCCTTTATCACAAAAGTTCAAATACAGTTCTTTTACCAAGTATGTAATTCTGTTTTATTGTTGAGTTGAACAAGAGCAAAGCATGGTGGAATGCAGAATGGAATGACAAGAGTACATGCAAGTTACATGGTACTTGTAGATCCAATGTAGAGGCATCTTTACCATCATACATTGAGGTGGGGTTACAAGTTAATAGGGCGAAGGTCACTCCTTGTCAGGGGCATTAAACAGAGTTGTGCATCACTGGGCTGTGGGCCCATTTATTTGCAGGAATTCAGTTGCCTGTTGTTTCCTCAAGTACTGTTTCTGTAAATCTTTCTGTGCTCTTGGGTTGAAAATCCCAATACGTCTGCCCTTTTTGTAGTTGTCACTGACTGCACTCTTGTTAATATTTGATGTACACAAATGTTCTGCATTTATGCTGATGAATATTAAAGCACAGACCATCTAACAGAATGACAGTCAGACCTTCCCCCCCCCCCCCCCCCCCACCCCCCACACAGAAACAGTAGTTGGGTTAGGCTTGGCTTTGAGGCAGCTGTTCACTTTGTAGCATGGTGGAACTGCACGCTGCCTTGGGCAAGCAGTGCTTTTGTGTTCATGGGCTGAAATGTTTGCTTTTCTTTCAGTGTGGGTTCACTTTGCTGATGGATGGCTCTTCCTCTAGCAGAGGCCTGAGTGCTTAAGTAAATGCAGCACTTTACTCACAGCAGGGCCTTCAAGACGGATGGAGGGGGAGGGTGAACAGAATCATTCCTTGTGCTGAGAAGCTGATGGTGAAGGGACAGCGTTAGCTCAGGATCTGAGTCATTGACAGCCTGAATGAGGGGGAAAAGTTTTTAGATTAGATTAGAGATACAGCACTGAAACAGGCCCTTCGGCCCTCCGAGTCTGTGCCGAACATCAACCACCCATTTATACTAATCCCATATTCCTACCAAACATCCCCACCTGTCCCTATATTTCCCTACCACCTACCTATACTAGTGACAATTTATAATGGCCAATTTACCTATCAACCTGCAAGTCTTTTGGCTTGTGGGAGGAAACCGGAGCACCCGGAGAAAACCCACGCAGACACAGGGAGAACTTGCAAACTCCACACAGGCAGTACCCAGAATCGAACCCGGGTCCCTGGAGCTGTGAGGCTGCGGTGCTAACCACTGCGCCACTGTGCCGCCCCATTTGAGTGGAGATAAATAAAAATATTGCAAGCCAAATAATCCTTGGGAGGAAATTAAATATTACATAATCTAGGAGCTAAAGTTTTTTTAATAAACCTCTCTTCCTCATTTTGATTTGTGTTTTAACTCCTGTGCATACAATTTTGTATAGTCTATTAGAAGTTGCTTTATGCCATTCTCTGATCAGAGTAATTTGTTTTCTAAGTAGAGAATTAGTAATGTAAATGCCATTAATTGCACCATTGCTTTTTTTTAAACTTGTCAACTAAAACACTCGAAGATCAGTGTAATTTGGTGTAAACCATATCATTGTCCACACCACCGTTATGTATTGCACATGTTGCTGTCATAAAGTCGTACAGCATAGAAACAAGCCCTTTGGCCCACCGCGTCCATGCCGACCGTAATGCCTAGCTATACTAATCCCACCTGCCTGCATTAATTCCATATCCCTCTATGCCTTGCTCATTCAGGTACCTGTCCAGATGCCTCTTAAATCTTGCTACTGTTCCTGCCTCCAACACCACCTTTGGCAGCTCATTCCAGATACCCACTATTCTTTGTGTGAAAAATTTACCCCTTTGATCCCCTATAAACCTCCTCCCCCTCACCTTAAATCTATGCCCTCTAATTTTAGTCACCCCTACCATGGGAAACAGACTCTGGCTATCTACCCTATCTATGCCCCTCATAATTTTATATACCTCGATCATGTCCCCTCTCGGCCTCCTTCGCTCCAGGGAAAACAGACCCAGCCTATCCAATCTCTCTTTATAACTCAAGCCCTCCAAACCAGGCAACATCCTTTTGAATCTTTTCTGCACCCTCTCTAGCTTAATCACATCTTTCCTGTAGTGCGGCGACCAGAACTGCACACGGTACTCCAGGTACGGCCTGACCATCGTTCTGTACAACTGTAACATGACATCCCAACTTTTGTACTCAATACCTCGGCCGATGAAGGCAAGCATGCCATACGCCTTCTTCAACACCCTGTTTACCTGTGTTGCCACTTTCAGGGAACTATGTACTTGCACCCCCAAGGTGTTTCTGCTCAACAACACTCCCAGGGCCCTGCCATTCATTGTATATGTCCTGCCCTGGTTTAACTTCCCAAAGTGCATCACTTCGCACTTGTCTGTGTTACATTCCATTTGCCAATCCCTTGCCCGCTTTCCCAGTTGATCTATATCCTGTTGTAACCTTAGACAACCTTCTTCACTGTCCACTATACCACCAATTTTGGTGTCATCTGCAAACTTACTAATCATGTCCCCTACATTCTCATCCAAGCCATTAATATATATGACAAACAACTGAGGGCCCAGCACCGATCCCTGTGGCACACCACTGGTCACCGGCCTCCAATCTGAAAAACACCGCCCTATCACCAAGCCAATTTTGTATCCAATTGGCTAGCTCACCCTGGATCCCATGTGTTCGAACCTTCTGGACCAGCCTACCATGCGGGTATCTTACCAAGCAATTTATTTTTGCAGACCTATAGCAAAATTTGCATTGCGTGTTTCAGGGATATTAGCACTGTGTAAGGGCAAGGGGACAGGGAGTGGATTTCAAAGGTGGAATAGCAGAGTTTCTTCATAGTTCCCTATTTAGTGTTGGGAGTTGATGGTTGTTATACTTCTGCAGTCTCACCCAGCCATCATTCCATGTATTAAAGATGCAATGCCTTCATACAAGGAAAAATTATGATTCTAACTCAGTTGAATTGTTGCAGTCCAGTCCTCACTGGAATCATTGTTGGAAATGTCACTGCAAAATACCTGCCAACACCATTCCATTGTCAAACATATTAGGCATTTCTGTTTTTATTGACGCGTCAATAGTGGCTCTTCCTATCTTTCAAAAGAAAAATTGAAGCACAATCTCTACATTTTTGGTTATTGTGATGATGTGTCCCTTTAAACTAAGTGATGATAAATGTAAGGATTTGGTGTTTCTGTTGAGTTTTGGAGGGACTTCCAATATTAGAGAAATTTTCATCTGTGTCCACAGGGAATATTCTGTTCAGAGGTGATGTGTCCCCAGGAGCTTGGTGGAATGATATTTAATTCCTGAGGAAGTTGACAAGTACAATCTGATATTAAGTACTCAGCTTCAATCTTTCATCTCGAGCCATTATAACCTGAAGCTTAATGAGTTGATTTGGCACTAAACCAGTTCCAGAATTATCTGTCTCTGGGGCTATTTTCCCTTCTGAATTAACATTATTTGTCATGTTCCACAGACAACACATAACCCTAAAACTGATCAGTTTGTGTTTGTTGAGAGGTCAGAGTGGAAGAGAATGCAGGCAGCAGAGTCTAGACCAGATTGAACAGAGAGCTAGCTGTCTCTTCACCCTCCCCACTGATCACTCATGTAGTTTATAACATTTGGTGATGATGCTATCAGCAGGAGGCTGATATCCATTTGTCCACCCATACTTTTGCAGGCTGCCTTGACCGAAGGAATGGATACTATAAGTGGAAGGACCTAGAGAATGAGAAAAATATATATATATTTTTAAAAGAATAAATGTAACTAACAAGCTGAGTGGTTAAATTGTCTTTGTACAGTGAACTCTTTGGGTACAGCAGACTTCTGAGCTGCTGCATGTGTGCCAGTTTTGGTGGCTGAGATCTCTGAGCTATGAAATGGCAACATGCCATCTCTCAGATGAAGTGTTCTCCCTTTTTAGATGTTTTTAATTTCAAATGCTGTCAGTCCTGATGAAAGTAGCCACCACAGGCATGTTTAACACCTGTCAGAGTTGGGCTGTGTTGCTTTACATTTGAGACTGGAAGCTTCTCTGTTTCTCTTACTCAGTCTCTGTCCCTGTATGTGTTCCTGTTGGATTGCTTTAGGCGGCCCTAGTAATCCCGGATTGTATGACAAAGGGAGAAAGATTGAACTATCGTTACAGGCATCCTATTAAGCAACTTAATCTCCAATTAACAACTTCAGTTTCTAAGCTTGTCTATTTGACCAGCTTCTTGTTGCTTAATTGGAATGTTGATATTTAAGAGCGTGTTTCTAAATGTGATTGTGATTGCATAAAACTGTCTTTTTTCCTACTTCTTTGAGTGTTTCTTATTCTTGCATTAAGCTAAAGATCTTGCAGTTAGATTTTGTGCAGTGGTGCTTGAGACACTTGTTCCTCCAGGATATCAAAACCAGATAAGAGCTGTTCTCTGTTTTTCAGTGGTCTTAAAGTTCAGGGTGTACCAGCATGAACCCTAACAGGAGTTAACACCTCTAGGGAAAGAAAGGGAAAATAAAGTAAATTTGTCATATTCCTGTCGTCAAGTGTTGGTTTTTGAATTGTGCTGTAGTATTTGAACGATAATTGAAGAGTCTGGATAGGGTCATGTCTGTAGTGGGCATTACGTGGAGCTCACTGCCTTTTATACAATTAACATCTCTCTTTCTCTCGCAGATTGTGCCTGCCACTCTGCCTTGCTGCGGAACTCTTCCTTGCTTCCCTGTCTCAGTGCAATGGATCCAGAGACAGGGCTTCTGCAATCGGCGTTCTGCGTTTGGCTAGCAATTCTTCTGTCCTGTATCAGGGCAGGTAAGCCAAGCTACCCAATTTGTGATTTGCTTAATTGGAAGAATTTTTGAAACGTCAAGGCATAAGACTGAGCATATTTATTGTGGGCATTGCTCCACAATAAGTGACAGTATAAAGGAAAAGCCCGAGATGAACTCTCTCATTATAACATCCACCTGTAATTTGAGCATTCCCAATATTGTGGACTGTACTCCCCATCTAGCAAAAAAAATTATTAACCACCAACTGGTATTAAATTTGTCAAACTTGGTTTTGAAGAGCTTACTATTTGCAGATGAGCATTCAGATGTTTAATGGGTTCATCTGACTTTTCTAGTTAAATGGAATGTGTTTGTTTTAAAAATGAATACAACATTTGTGTATGAATGCATTGAATATTCATGTACTAAAAGTAAAGCTATTTCTAGGATATTGTGCCTGAATTATAAAATTCTAGACGCTAACTGAGCTTCCTGTTGCTTCACCTCGGGCGCGCAAACTGCAGCTTGTGGGCTACACACAGCCCCGAACTCTGGCAATCTCACACTGGCAAAACAGTCCTATTTATGCTTGTATTTCTTCACAGAAAATGCTGAAACTACATAGCAGGTCAGTCAGCATTTGTAAAAAGTAAAAGCAGGTTATGATGAGTCGCATATTGGGCGCCGCAGTGGTTAGCACCGCAGCCTCACAGCTCCAGCGACCCGGGTTCAATTCTGGGTGCTGCCTGCGTGGATTTTCGCCGGGTGCTCCGGTTTCCTCCCACAGCCAAAGACTTGCAGGTTGATAAGTAAATTGGACATTATAAATTGCCCCTAGTATAGGTAGGTGGTAGGGGAATATAGGGACAGGTGGGGATGTGGTAGGAATGTGGGATTAGTGTAGGATTAGTATAAATGGGTGGTTGATGGTCGGCACAGACTTGGTGGGCCAAAGGGCCTGTTTCAGTGCTGTATCTCTAAATAAATATCTTTTTGTCATGAGTTCTGATGACTCGTTACATACCCACAAGATCATAACCTGTATTTTCCTTTACAATTATTGACTGACCTGTGTATTTGTTTCACTTTCTATGTTTATTTCTTGGATTTGCAGTTTTTCCTCTTTTGTTTCGTATTCACTGCTTTATACTGTTATACATTTTGTGGGCTTGGAGTTTGGAAAGGGGTGTTGCTTCACTGGTGGACAAATCCTAACTCAGAATGCCAAGATCTGTTAGATATATGTGGAATAATGGGAACTTTATATGCAACCTCCGGCACTCCATGTGCCGCTCTCAAACAATTCCTGGCTTCTTGTGCTGTACCGTGTAGATGACCAGGAAGGACCCAGGTTTAGGCCCATGCCTGTATTAGCTGATCTTGGTTCTAGTAGAAGTGAGCATTCGAATTGTCCACCATGCCCCTGGGCTAGAGATGTTAAACATGTTATATTTATGGTGGATTCTGGTCCCCATCCTATGCAAATGATGATGAATTTCATTTGAGAGGCCTGTTACTGTTTCAGCAAGGGGTTGATTTCAGAAGATGGGGCATGTTTCTAATCATTCTCTCTCATTCTTCCTCCACAGACCTGGCCCCTCACTTCTCAGCAGAACCCCACTCCACGACACAGAAACTAGGCGGACAGGTTCAGCTGCGCTGTGCTGCAGAGCCTGCCTGGGCACGCATTACATGGTACCTCAATGGACAGAAATTAACAGACAGTGGGCAGAATGGAATAGTGATCCGATCTGGATCATTAACTATCCCAAATCTACAAGTGTCCCATGTTGGGAGGTACCTGTGTGTGGCAAGCAGTTCTGTCGGTGCAGTAGTGAGCAGGCCTTCTACCATTACCATTGCAAGTGAGTATAGCTTGGGAATTGGGAGGCACTGACAATATTGAAAATGTTGGTCCCTTTAATTAAACAGGACTCATTTCAGTGAGAGAGCAGGTGATGCTCATTATAGTTTTGCATTTAAGGGCTGGGTTTTTGCCCATTTGGGGAGTTGCCTCATGACAGTGAGTTAGTCCAGAAGAGTGGGAACTGATGTTTGAACTGAACTAAATTGCCAATAAAACAGTTGTGGATCAGAGACTGTCATCGGCTTCCTCAATTTGGTGACTGGACATCTGCCTGTTTAACAGGCACTTCACCGCAGCTTATCTGTCTTGTGGGATGAGCTGTAGTTTGTGGGGATCCTCAGATCTATTGATACTCTGTGAAAACTTGACCTTTTTAACCAGTTAAGTGTACCAACATTCAATAACCAGGTAGTTGTAGGGCAGTCGTTTGAGCCCACTCTTCTCTGTGTGCTAAGTTTCCTGTCTTGGCTGGACTGTTGAGTGCCAAGCCACACTCGTACTTTACTGTGGCCGTAGAAAGGCAGAGATATAGGAGCAGAGTGACATTTCTTGGAACTGGAGAAAAAGACATTTTTATGAATTTCTCTGTTGCACAGAAATGTCCCATTTTCTCAAGCTTTCCTTTTAAAAGTGGAAAATGCCAAAGTTAGCCTCATGATCACTGGACAAGGGAGGAGAAATCTAACCACAGTTCTTGCTCCTGATCATTGCTGGAAAGTGCATTTGTGGACGTCCGGCAAGGACATCTCTGCTTGTCTGTGATGCTTGCTGTGTTGACAGCCTGTTCAGGCTCACTCATGAAGAATTAATGTTTGGGTGGTATACTGAAGACTCTCAGCACATGTGGGCCCATATTCTGGTGTGAGTCACTTTGTATAGGAGAGAAGGGGAGAAAACTGGAGCAGTAATCCAGCAATTAATTGGGAAGATACAGAGTCAAATGAGACTACTTCTGTTCTTGAATTGCATAGTCCTAGCATGGAGCTGCCACTAGGAGCACTTATTAGAAAATTATGGTGTGGAGCTGACTATTTTCTTTAAACTATTCATCTTGTGTTATTTACCCCACCTTTTTACAACTAAAGACCCTGGTGCTTCACCTAAGTTTCTCAACCAAGAACCTATCTCTGACCACTCAATTGTAGGTGAATGAGAGCAGGCCTGGAATTGACTGACTTGCTTTTTTTAAATCCCCTCCCCTTCTCTGTGGTTTCTGCTCATCCTCTTCCCCATGCAGTGGCATGGCTGAGATGGCATCTTAATGCATCATATTCTGCACAGGCAGTAGCTGTGTGTGTTCCCTCAGCAAATAGTTGGGAAGGCAGGGAAGAAAAATTCTGAATTTCGGCAGCTTGTTAGCTGTCTCCTCCAAGTGCTTTAATGCGACGTTTCATCCTGTGAGCAGATTTGGGCTGGACTTGGAAAGAGAAATCAATGGGAACAGTTACAGTTATAAAAATAGAGCTGACTACTCAAAGGAAGCTGATGTAGAGGAAAGTGACCCAAGGAATGACCTGCTGAGCGGAGCACTGAAGGAAACGTTCCCTATCCAATACAGGAAGGGAGAACGTGGCTCTCTGTGTACATTTGCAATCCATATTCCTGTCCAAAAATGATTTGCTGTACATGCTAGAAACCTGTGATTTCTTTTTAATTTTTTTTTAATCCCATTGGGAAACTGGCTTTTCGGAAAGAGCTTCACAGCCATATAAAAACTGTAATGGACTCTAATTCCCTTGACTGTTTCTTAACCAGACCACACAGACAGGCTGCATAAATGGGGCCTACAGTCGATGTAAGCCTCTCCTCCCCTCTATTAGCTTGACCTGAGTGCACTAGAAGTAATAATGGATGCAGACGACTGTAGACAAACATGCAGAGAGCAGAGGCACAGCTTGGCGTGCAAAATTCCTTACTGATTTTCTGTATAATTTTGGGCTGGGCTGTTGGAAGCGAAATGTTAGCTAGATGTCAAGAGTCTTTTCACCTAAAGGCCTGCTCAGGTCTGCAAAAAAAAAACCCGACCCAAGCCCGACAGAACCACATCCAACCCGAGCCTGACCCGGCCCGAGTCCTTCCATTTTATCCCGCGCCCGACCTGACCCAACCCGACCATCATTAGAACTTACCTTCTGTTTTTCACTTTGTTGCTGATCTGCGCAAGCTTAAAATAACTGTAACAAAGCCACCTTTCTAGTCTAAAAATTAAATTAACATTGGAGCCACTTACCTGTGATAGTGTGTGTCCGATCCGACCCGAGCTGTGCCCAAATGCTGGACCCGGAAGTGTAACCCGACCAGACTCGAACCCGACACATGTCGTCAGGTCCCGTTGGGTTTGGGTCGGGTAGCAGGTCTTTATTTTCACCCTCTGCCGCCACTACCCAAAGAAAGAGAAAATCAAAGGGGAGGAAACGCAAGCTATGTCTCTCATATGGCTAAAAGGTTGAATTTTCAGAGTCCGTGAGCAGGTCACATCCTGTAACTGGCGGATGGTCCAAGGAAATTGTAAGAAAATGAAGAAAACTGTCTTTCTCTCTGCTTCTTCCATGCAGTGAGGAAACAAAGCCACATAACTGATTTAATAAGGGCATTAACTATTTCTCAATTCTCCAGTTTATTTTCCAGTTTTAACTCCTTTTTCTCCTGTCCCCCACCGTCACTCCCAAGGCACTGACTTGCTAGGGATGGATCTATGGTGGTGGTCTCTGGGAACTCATCCATGTAACCATTTTTCTTGTAAGTCTAAACAGTGTGTGTTGACTGGTTACTCAAACAGTGGAGGTTTGAGCCTTACCCTATTTCACTTGACGTGCACATATATACGTACTCTGTAGTGGTGAGTCGATGGGCAGCAGGTTCATTCGATCAAGAACATGAGCTTTGGCGAATTTTTCCTTCCCTGGCCTATTTGGTCAATCAGGATCCCATAATGCCAATCCTCTTAGCTGAGATCAGTAAATTACGTACAGCCTGGGAATCAACGAGACCGTCATGATTCGGTGCCACACAGAGCAGTTCATTTACCCCTAACTTTTTCATGATTAAATATAGGGTGTAACTGTGTGATCTGATATTCCCAGTGGGTAGTGGCACTCAGATGGAGCACATGTGAGGAAATCACAGGCACACATTAAAGCAATTTATCCCTGTATCCAAAATAAAATAAGAAAAATGTAGTACTCAATGCAGTGATGTCAGCACGACAAAGTTGCGCTCTTTTGTGTCCGAGTCTTGTAGCACAGATCAGCAGCTGGTGATTACACTTTACTTAATTAATAATGTCCTACTGCATAACAACAGATGTGTAGTTAGAAACAAAGTTAATGATAGGTGATGTGATTTTGAACATGCTACCAGAAGATTCGACAAGCTAAAGAGTTGATCTTTTGATCTGCACTCCTGGTAGACGAGGCTCCTTATTTGGAGCATGGAAGTGGAAAAAATACTCTTAAAGCAACTTCAAGGAGATGAATGTTCTGTGTCTGCCATCCTGGTGCATACTGAAAGCATATCTCAAAATCATAACCCATGATTTTCAGTCTATTTAAAATTAATGGGTGGAAAATCACGAGTTGTTTTGTGATTCCCAGGGTGCACCAGGGAAACATATGTGGAATTTTTAACCCCTATGTTAATCTCCTATTCTGGTCACCAGAATGTGCAAATCTATTTTGATATTGCTACTGATTGCCTATAACTGTGTATATTTTATTAAAGGGTTGATGGGTTATGGAGAACGGGCAGGAAAGTGGAGTTGAGGCCGAGATGAGATCAGCTGTGATCATATTGAATGGCGGAGCAGGCTCGAGGGGCTGAATTGCCTACTCTGGCTTCTAGTTCTTATGACCTTATATGCATCCAGCAGCATTGTTGGGGTACATTACCCTCCATTTACTGTTTGTAGGAAGTGTTTGCATGAGTGTAAATCCAGTAACCCTGACTGAGTTAGTAATTCTGTATTCCTGGGTCAGCTTGCCAGGTTACCCCAGAATCTGAGACAGAGTTCAAGAGGAGGGAAGCTGCTGTCTGAAATTTCAGTGCTGCTGTTCTGTGCCAACTTTCAGTTGGCCAATGAAGCCTGTCATAATAAATAATGATTTCCAAAGCTGATTATAGCTCTTTCCTCTGTCTTTGCAGGTGTAAATGATTTCCAGGCACCTAGCCAGCGAGTAGTTACAGTAGATGAAGGAAGCACAGGCATTATAGAATGTCATTTGCCTGACAGTAAACCTGCAGCACTAATCCGCTACCGAGTGAGGGGCAAATGGCTTGAGCAATCTACAGGTAAGTGTGTCTTGGTCTTAGTGCGGCATGTGAAAAATGCTACCTTCCTTTCTAGCCCATAATTTTCTAAAAACCTGTATTTGAGGTATTGTGGGCAGTTGCTATTGGCCCTTACCTGTCCCATCAAATGCTCCCAGGGCAGATACAGAATCAGTTAGATAAAGTCACCTCTACACTGTCCCATCAAACACTTCCGGAGACGATAGAGCACAGTTTAGATACAGGTATAGCTGCCTTTACACTGACTCATCGATTATACATTGCTAGGGCATGTACAGCACAGATTAGATACAGAATTCACTGCTCCAACAACATTCCTTCACTTTAGAAGTGCGCCCTCTACAGCATCGGTGTGATATTTCTTTCTTTCAACAGTCCATAATTGTGTCTGCTCTGAGTGAGACTGAGAATGTATTTGCCAGTCATCAGCAGTTTTGTGGTCTGGACATGTTGCCACTTTGATTTGGTTTGAAAGTGTCCCTAACTCACTTCATTAAGGACCTTCAAAACAATTGTACAGGGCTGACTCTCATCCTCGTAGTCTGATCCAAATTCAAAGCCAAGCTGGAGAGGTTAAAGATCAGTGCTATAAACTTTGACAAACCATGTAGTCTCCTGTTAAAAGGACTACACCATTTAAAAAAAAAATGTAATTCCTCCCCATTCTTTATGTCATCCTATGGTCATCATGCTCTTCACCCAGGCCTGTGATACTAGTGCTTCTGGGTGAGAGGGGCATGATCTGTCTACTCATCTCCCTGCTTCCTACCCATGCACAGCTCTGTGGCTTTGTAATACAATGCACTGTGTATGGGTTTAATGTCCACTGGTAGTGCACTGTTCATCATTTTTAAAAGGTTTATCACTGCGTTAAAATAAGACAACGACTAGATTATAAATAGGTTTTTTGGGGTCATGGTTGGGACAGTATAGCTGCTGCGTTTGCCTACATAAGTTGCTGTATATCAAAAGTAATTCACCGTGGAGCACTTCAAGATAGTTTTAACGTGACAGGGCGCTATATAAGTTCAGGTGTTATCAATTTGTAATTCACTTAAAAATACATTAAAATTTTGTATACACTTCCTGCGTACAGAATCTTGCTACCTGTTTTGTGTTTTTGTCGCACTTTTATAATGGAAAAAGCTTACATAAACCTCCTGTGTCCACATTTATAATGAAAGCTGCCTATGTAAACTCGTGGCACCGAGGGTATCTCACTTTTGCATCTCCCAGCTTTTCAGCCTGTACTGGATAGCTGTCTAACTATACTTTTATGTGTTTTGCTATGTGACTATAAATTTTAATATAAAATAAAATATTGTATAAAAATAAGGACAGAATACATGACTTTAAACTTATTTTTATTGACATGCCTTGGTCCAATTACACCTTGTCCTTTAATCTCTCTTATTCTTGGCTTCCTGCATGCAAAACCACTGGAAATCTACTAGTCTATTAATATATTAAATTTATGGAACATTTATTTTGTTGAAAACTCATATACTTGAATTACCTTTTATTCATGTAGGGGACATCTGTGATGAGCTTTTTCAATGTTAAGGGTGCCACACACTATACAACAACTGCTGTTTTATGGTTAGAGTATATCACCTTGTGATTGGGTACTTACAATTGTTCAAAATGCTTTCTGAACTTTTTCATCCACCAATTTTTCTCTCTGAAATTTCTGATCTCTAGGGGTTTAAACAAAATAAAACTTTTTAAAAATTACATATTTCACAATAAGGTTACATATTTCACTTTCTTTAAAGTATTTACTCAGCCGCTCCTAAAAGCCTGGACTTGGACTTGATATTTTGGCCAAGAGTAAGTCTGTGGGAAACCAATTGGGCCACATTATGAATACAATGGGCCCGAGCTCGCATCCCTGTTTCCTGGCCTCTTACAGATTCAGGAGCTCCCTAATCATGTTACATCAGTCCTTTTCCTTACCATACTCTTATTTTCCAGATAACTATCTGATCCTTCCCTCTGGAAACTTGCAAGTGCTCAATGTCACACAGCAGGACAAAGGAACCTACAAGTGCGCAGCATACAATCCAGTCACGCATGAGATTAAAATGGAGCCTACGGGGCATAAGTTGCTGATAAGACGTAAGTATGCAGCCGAGATGTATTTTCACAATGTACCCACTCTTAGTCATTACTGTTTTAGCCAATGCAGACAGCTAGAGGAATTGCTGTGCCCCTTGACCTTTGTAGAACCTTCTTAAGGATGAGGATATTAGTTAGTTAGAGATACAGCACTGAAACAGGCCCTTCGGCCCACCAAGTCTGTGCCGACCATCAACCACCCATTTATACTAATCCTACACTAATTCCATATTCCTACCACATCCCCACCTGTCACTATATTTCCCTACCACCTACCTATACTAGGGACAATTTATAATGGCCAATTTACCTATCAACCTGCAAGACTTTTGGCATGTGGGAGGAAACCAGAGCACCCGGAGGAAATCCACGCAGACACAGGGAGAACTTGCAAACTCCACACAGGCAGTACCCGGAATTGAACCCGGGTCGCTGGAGCTGTGAGGCTGCGGTGCTAACCACTACGCCACTGTGAACTGCCATTGTGGGAGGGAATCTAGGTGTTGCAGTGGGTTAAGGACTGGCTTTGTGTTTGAATGGAGCCAAGACTGATGGGAAGAGTCTGCTTGCGGCAAACTCCTACATGTAATGACTTTGAAGCAGTATTACCCGATGGACTGCGGCAGTACAAGAAGGCAGCTCACTACCACCTTCTCGAGCAATTAGGGATGGACAACGTTTGCTGGCCTGGCCAGCAATGCTCACCTCCCATGAAAGAATTTTTAAAAAATACACGGTCCAAAAGTACCCATAATTTTTTTTAAGTTGATCTTTTTTCATCCATCACATGAGCTGACCCCTCTGTGATGGTTTCTACATACTAAATGAGACTTGCTGAATATTCATGTACTGGACCCTGACTCCAGTGTTGCTCAGGCATATCCTTTGTTTGTCTGGGCTAGAACACTGAAAGTTCCCTTTTCCCACAAGTGGATGCAGGTCTAGAAGTGGATTTATGTGACTCAGTTTACTTATCTCTAAAATTTATATCCAGCTTGATACCTGAATATTTCACATTTTATATATGAATGTAGATCAGGGTTTTCCAACCCTTTCGCGTGGGGGGCCACATTACAATTCTTGTCTTAAATACAGGGCCAGTGAGACAATTTCAGAAGGCATTAAAATTTATCTTCCTAAGAATCAAAACAAGAAAGCTGCATTTTTGTGAAGAAGCTTTAAGTGAGAAGACTAATTTATTGACTAGCTTTCTGGTTACTATGTTGGACACTGAGTGAGATACCTGGCATTTCTTGCTTACACAAGTAGTCAATGTTTGCCCGCATGCTTCTTGTAGTGATGTGGAGTATTTTGGCAGATGTCAATCTGTCAGGAGTGATTTTCTCTGTCCCCCTTTCCCTTTCCCTTTTACTCTTTGCACCCTCTCTTTCTCCCCCTTCTCTCTGTGTCCCCCTTTCCCCCTCCCTCGCTCCTGCTCTCTCTCTCTCTCTCGTGCTCTCGCTCTCTCTCTCCCCCTCTCTCTCTCTCCCCCTCTCTCTCTCTTCCCCTCTCTCTCTCTTCCCCTCTCTCTCTCTTCCCCTCTCTCTCTCTTCCCCTCTCTCTCTCTTCCCCTCTCTCTCTCTCCCCCTCTCTCTCTCTCCCCCTCTCTCTCTCTTCCCCTCTCTCTCTCTTCCCCTCTCTCTCTCTTCCCCTCTCTCTCTCTTCCCCTCTCTCTCTCTTCCCCTCTCTCTCTCTTCCCCTCTCTCTCTCTTCCCCTCTCTCTCTCTTCCCCTCTCTCTCTCTTCCCCTCTCTCTCTCTTCCCCTCTCTCTCTCTTCCCCTCTCTCTCTCTTCCCCTCTCTCTCTCTTCCCCTCTCTCTCTCTTCCCCTCTCTCTCTCTTCCCCTCTCTCTCTCTACCCCTCTCTCTCTCTTCCCCTCTCTCTCTCTTCCCCTCTCTCTCTCTTCCCCTCTCTCTCTCTTCCCCTCTCTCTCTCTTCCCCTCTCTCTCTCTTCCCCTCTCTCTCTTCCCCTCTCTCTCTCTTCCCCTCTCTCTCTCTTCCCCTCTCTCTCTCTTCCCCTCTCTCTCTCTTCCCCTCTCTCTCTCTTCCCCTCTCTCTCTCTTCCCCTCTCTCTCTCTTCCCCTCTCTCTCTCTTCCCCTCTCTCTCTCTTCCCCTCTCTCTCTCTTCCCCTCTCTCTCTCTTCCCTCTCTCTCTCTTCCCTCTCTCTCTCTTCCCCTCTCTCTCTCTTCCCCTCTCTCTCTCTTCCCCTCCCTCCCTCTGCCTCCCTCCCTCTCTCTGCCCCTTTCCCTCGATCTCCCTCCCCCTTTCCCTCGATCTCCCTCCCCCTTTCCCTCGATCTCTCTGCCCCTTTCTCCTCCGCCTCTCTGCCCCTTTCCCCTCCGCCTCTCTGCCCCTTTCCCCTCCGCCTCTCTGCCCCTTTCCCCTCCGCCTCTCTGCCCCTTTCCCCTCCGCCTCTCTGCCCCTTTCCCCTCCGCCTCTCTGCCCCTTTCCCCTCCGCCTCTCTGCCCCTTTCCCCTCCGCCTCTCTGCCCCTTTCCCCTCCGCCTCTCTGCCCCTTTCCCCTCCGCCTCTCTGCCCCTTTCCCCTCCGCCTCTCTGCCCCCCCCACTCTCTCTCCCCTCTCTGCCCCCCCACTCTTTCTCCCCTCTA